>NC_079195.1:78117615-78418273 GCF_029499605.1 Hyla sarda | reverse complement strand
GTGTCTGATCCCAGAGGTATAACTTGTAGCTTCAGGGCCCAATACAAAATTTGTAACAGGGCCCGTGTCTATTGTGTGCCATTTATATTAAAGGGATACTCCACTGCCCCAGTGTCAGGAACATTTTTTTCCGAACACTGAGCGCGGGCTACTTGGGTCGTGATGCCAAGCCCCTCAATGCACGTCTTTGGGAGGGGGTGTGGCAGCTGCCACGTCCCCTCCCAAAGACTTGCATTGAGGGGGCATGGCGTCACTAGGGAGTGTGTGCATGACGTCACAACCCTCACAGCCCGCACCCAGCGGTCGGAACAATATGTTTTGGACGCTGGGGCAGTGGAGTACCCCTTTAATATATAGTGGCATCAATATGATGGCAATCTCTACACCCCCTATAGTTACTCCCTTGCCCGAACCCCAATGAAGGGTTTCCTTCTTTCATGTTCAACACTTGGTAAATGCTCACTCATCCAAACACTGACCATAGCGGTGACCCATCTAAACTAATTATTTTAATGATTTTTGAGTGTCCAAGGAAAGCAGGAAGCATTAAGCAGTGGGGATCAGACACCAAATGGATGACAATGGTGCGGGATCGAGCAGTTGAATATAATGTTTCTTATTTGTCAGCCATTTTTTTTTTTATTCATGCCTTAATTAATAATGGCAGCAGCTTATTCAAATGGCTGTAATCATAGAAATCTATGGGTCCTTACTTTGCCTTTAATGTTACACAGAGGTACATGGAAGTTCTTATCGTGCCTTATTATAGACATATTCTCTCCTTGAAGCATTACTCCATCTTGGGGAGAAAAGGGTGGCACATTAAAGGGGTAATCACAGAGAAAGGAAGGAAGTTCCGGCTCCCAAGGCTGGGTAAAATTCCAAGTTTATTTCTTCGTATAAAAATCCAGTGCATGAGCAACATTAAAAACATAGAAAATGGCAACACAAAACGCACCAACGCGTTTCGACTTAACGCTAAGTCTTAATCATGGCAACTACAATAACCAGCATGACTTCCTTATATACCCTCATTGTTTCAATAATGTTTATTATTTGCAGACCACTGGTTGCCCGATGGGCTCTAAATTTTCCACGTCTTTGGCCAATCTCTATATGGCATACTGGGAGGAGGTCGTCTTGTTTACGCCAGCCAACCCTTTTCACCATCTTATAGGGTGGTACGGGCGTTACATAGACGACCTCCTCCTAGTCTGGAGAGGTACTTCTATTCAGATGCAGCAATTCTCACAGTTTTTAAATGATAATGATTTTTTTTTTTTTTTATTTACAACCAGCATGAATTCTGTGAGTATTGATTTTTTGGATGTTACACTCATTGGTGATATACATAAAAATTGTATCTATACCAAACTGTTCTGCAAACCATGTTCAGGAAATAGTCTTTTACATTCCACAAGCTGCCATCCTCGTCATATTATTCAGAACCTCCCCATAGGTGAATTTGTTAGGGCTAGACGTGCCTCTACTCAAGATTCCACATACCTAGATACATGTAGAAATATTAGGAAACGCCTACAGGATAGAGGGTACGATAAACATACAATAGCCAGGGCAGAGGGTATTGTCAATTCCAAACCGCCGGGACATTACCTAAAGGATAAACCACTGCATATACATAATGATATGGACAATACTCTAACCTTCACCACAGCTTTTTCTAATCAGTTTGCCGATATAAGAAATATCATTCATAAACACATACCAGTGCTACACCATGACTTCATTATGTCACAAATACTACAAGCTAATAATGTAAAAGTAATTCCACACAAAGCCAGATCTCTATATACCCAATTATCACCCAGTGACATCACCACTTGTAATAATCAGGGCGATACCTGGCTTCCCACTAAAGGGAACTATCAGTGTGGAAGGAATAGATGCAGCAATTGTAAATTCATGACCAATTCTAATACATTTAAATCTTGTGTCACCAGTATCAGTTATAACATCAAAAGCTACATCAATTGTCATACCCACCATGTTGTGTACAGTATTACTTGCTTAGATTGTAAATTACAATATATCGGATGCACCAGCAGAAAACTCAAAGTTAGGATTCAGGAACACTTACACTTACCCACAAATGTCCAATTTACTAACAGATCCATGTCGGGCATAACAAGACATATAGTTGAAAATCATGATGGCATTGTCCCTAGGATAGAGGTCACAGGATTGGAGAGAGTACGCCCTCCCCGGAGAGGGGGAGATTGGTGTAAGGCTTTGTTCAGACGGGAGGCGTTTTGGATCCTATGTATGGACTCACGTTTCCCGTCTGGACTTAACTACAGACATGATTTGTCTTATATCTACTAATATTTTGTATAAGTGTCTGGTGATATGTATCCCCGTATCTAGTTTATATATTTATACTTTTATATATTTCTCCTTTTTTGATATATATATTTTTTGATACATTTGGACAAATTCTGATACCTTTTGATGAATTTATGCTTCACCTGTGGGTTTACGCCCATAGGCGGGTTACAAACCCCACCTTCCTCTATCCACCATGGGACATGAGGGTATATAAGGAAGTCATGCTGGTTATTGTAGTTGCCATGATTAAGACTTAGCGTTAAGTCGAAATGCGTTGGTGCGTTTTGTGTTGCCATTTTCTATGTTTTTATTGTTGCTCATGCACTGGATTTTTATACGAAGAAATAAACTTGGAATTTTACCCAGCCTTGGGAGCCGGAACTTCCTTCCTTTCTCTGTGATTACTCCACCTGAGGACTTGGCCTCAGAGATTCATCTGAAGCTCCCGCTGGTTCAGGTGTATTGTGCTACGATTCCTTGCATCTTGGATACGACTGGGTAAGCTGATATACCTCCTTTTTTCTAATGCCACATTAAAGGGGTACTCCACTGACCAGTGGTCGTAACATTTAGTCCCGAACGCTGTGTGAGTGCTGCGTGGTCGGCCACACCTCTCATGAAGTCAGGTTACGCCACCTCAATGTAAGTCTATGGGAGGCGACGTGGCAGCCGTCAAGTCCCCTCCCATAGACTTGCATTGAGGGGGTCTTGCAAGTGGAGTACCCCTTTGAGTTGTACTGTAGCCTGTGTACTGTCTTACTGCTCCACAGGTTGTGTGCGGTACTGCAGCTCCGACCTATTCGCAGTGCTCTCTGCTGTCACCTGTGTCAGGAATTGTTCAGAACAGGAACAAATCTTTATTGCAAATTTCTCCTGCTCCAGACAGTTCCTGACACGTCAGAGGTGGCAGAAGAGAGCACTGTGGTCAGACGGAAATGAACTTGATTGAAGCTGTGTTCAGTCATTTAGATAACATTGAAATCTGCAACATAAAATCTGCAGCTTTAAATCCTTCACATCAAATATGTGCAGGATATTGTACGTGTGAATACACCCTTAGGGGGGGGGCCACATGTGCCATATTTTGCTGCTGCATATTTTCCTACCCATTGAAGTCAATGGTAGCAAAATCAGCAGCAGAAAATATGCAGCAAAATACTGCACGTGTCACCCTACAGATTAAAATCCCAGCATCATTAAGGGATATTGTTTAACAATAATGCTAATTAGTTTTTTGTTTTCTTCAATGAACCAAGTATTTCTGAGATCACAGTCTCAATTCTTGCCCACCAACACAGGATTGGCATTTTTGTTCAAGTTTTATACTATAGAAGGTTTTTGCTGTTTATTCTTTTGTAGGGCCTAGATCATCTACTATACCAGGGGAATGCAACCTTTAAGACAAAAAGAGGCAGTTGGACCCGTTTTCGAAAAAAAATAAATAAATTGGGAGCCGCAAAACCATTGCGACATTTAAAACAAATATAACATTGCATATATTGTTTCTTACCTTAATGCTATATATGTACAGGATCGTGCAGTCAGCTGTCAATCTGAAGAAAAAAAGGACTTTCACTTAACAATGTAAAATATATTTTTGCTAATTAATAGCTATAGGTCTGGGGTGGGCTTTTTTTGGGGCCCAGGCCTGGGGTGGGCTTTTTTTGGGGCCCAGGCCTGGGGTGGGCTTTTTTTGGGCCCAGGCCTGGGGTGGACTTTTTTGAGGGCCCAGGCCTGGGGTGGGCTTTGTTTTGGGCCCAGTCCTGGGGTGTGCATTTTTTGGGGCCCAGGGCTGGGGTGGGATTTTTTGGGGCCCAGGCCTGGGGTGGGCTTTTTGGGGGGGGGCCAGGCCTGGGGTGGGCTTTTTTTGAGGGGCCCAGGCCTGGGGTGGGCTTTTTTTGGGGCCCAGGCCTTGGGTGGGCTGGGGAGAGGGGTAACTTAACCCCTCACCCCATGGCAGCGGCAGCGTTAACTTCTCACCCCGCGGCAGCGATATCGCTGCTGCTGCCATGGGGTGAGGGGTTAAGTTACCCCTCACCCCATGGCAGCGGCAGCGTTAACTTCTCACCCCGCGGCAGCGATATCGCTGCTGCTGCCATGGGGTGAGGGGTTAATTTACCCCTCACCCCGCGGCAGCCCGCTGTCAAGTGAGTAATGTACTTTACATACTCACCAGCTCTTCGCGTGGCATCTTCCTCTCATGGCGGCGCTCCTCGACTGAGGCACAGGCCGGCGACGTCACTGTCATGTGACATTACATTGTCACATGACAGTGAGGATCCGCGCTGCCCCGGAAGAAGAGACTCCGCTCCAATGGCACCAGGGCAGGTAAGTAAAACCGACGATGCCGTAACGGCGGCTCACGGGCTCAGATCATTCTGGGACACTGCATTGTCCCGGAATGAGGGTGACGGAGGTGTAAAAGAGCCGCATGCGGCTCCGGAGCCGCGAGTTGCCGACCCCTGTACTATACTGTCATTATATTGAATGTCTACCCATTAGTTTTAGAAATATAGGACTGAGATGATAGATAAATGAACACGTATTAAAGAAGACATTTTCCAGGATTTTTTTTTTTATTGATGGCATTACCTTATAATAAGTGATGATTCAACTCCCGGTACTGCTGGTGATCAAATGCTTAAAGGGTTGGATGCCCTTATGTGAGCAATAAAGCCTCTTTTCGTGCAGCACTGGGGTCTTGGGTTCAAATCCCATCAAGGACAGTATATACAAGGAGTTTGTATGCTTGTGTGGTTTTTTTTCTTGGTATTTCCTTCCACACTATAAAAACATACTGATAAGTGAATTTGGAAATCAGATTGTGATCTTCAATGGGGGCAGGGACTGATTTGAGTAATGACCAGCTCTGTACAGCATTGTTGAATATATTGACACGATATAAAGGAATTATTATTATTCACTTCCTACCAGGCCCAGTTCTATATACTGTGGCTGTACCTGGAATTGCAGCACATTCCTATTGATGTCAATAACATAGCCGCAGGTAAAGCCACTACTCACCATAAGGAGCGGTGCTTGGAAGGAAGTGAAGGGACTGCAGCACTCAATTGGTTGATCAGCAAGAAAACCCCTATAATACCTATCTGTGAGCATGTATTTTTTATTATTTTTCCATTGCTCATATACAGTAGTATACAAATATCTTCAATACTCACATATGTCTTTGTCCCAATGGGGGGACTAATATACCTATCTCTTACATGTATTCTGCGCACATACTAGGGTCCATTTTATAGGAAGCCAATTAGGCTATGAATATGTTATTGGAGTATATAAGGGTGAAAGCACCCAATCCAGTTGCTGCATGTGGCCAAATACGACAGAAAATACAAACTCCATTACAAATGCAGCACATAGTACATAACCCCTATCTATTTCAGCAGAGATATAAATGTACATTTGCATTACAATTGGCACTGGAGTATTACAGTAATATGCAGCTAAATTGAACACTTGAAAACAAAACCTGAAATTGCACAAACCATTTAGTCAGTGTCGTAGTAAAGCGTTTCCTGCGGTACAGTAATACAGTATGTTGTTCTTCCAGTTAATATTTCATTATGGTCTGTAACTTAGTAATTATCTTTTACTTTTGCGCAGTAGATGGCGAGTGAATTAATGATACTCTTAATATTTGTCCCTGGGGGGGGCGCTGTGTTTTCCTGGCTGTAAAGTTTGTTGGGCCCCTAGTATATTCCAGGATGATTTAGCCTTTGTGTCCATGTATTCTTGCTGATTATTGAACCCAAGTTGCTGCTTTTTATAGGAGTGCTGAGGGATTTCTCCTCTCAGAGACATTATTAACTCTTGTCCGCAGCAATATATCTAGCAGAAAAGGCCAGCGCTACCCTTCAGTGTTGGCAGACACTAGACATGGCTCTATTTCATGCTCTCCTGCAGTACTCAGCAATAAGATAGTTAAGCTCCCCGTGGCAGATTCTCTGAATTGTTTTTACAGAGGTAGAGAGGAAATAGATAGAAGCCATTTCAGCTGCCATATGGTCCATAAGAGGCTCTTGCAAGTAATAAAACATTTTCAGCCTGCTTTTTAATCTCACAGTGATTGAATCTAAGCAATGTATGGAGAGCATTGTGGGATATGCCGCCATTTGTGTGCGCCATTCCCATGAGAATGGCTTTGTCTCCTATTTTTATCGATCTAATTTAACGAATAATTGGAAACAAGTGGGATCCTCAAGTGTTACAACTGGATTGTACGCATGATGTAACCCTGCAGTATGGCATCCCTGGAGCTTAAATTGTATGTTTAAGAGCACATTGTCAAGAATGGGCCTCATATATAACAATCAGGGAAGACAAAGTGCTCAATGTCTAATGGGAACTATTAAAAAAAAATATCTTGTCCTAGTTCATCTCTAGTATAAACTCACCAATAGTGGGTAAACAGTTTTTTTCTGAGTAATACTGAAAACATATTAGAAAGGTCCTTATTGGTAATAAGGAGTCCTAGAGCAAGTGAAAAACTAATGGCTTCACAGTGACACATTATACAACTGGGTAAAAGGACGTTTAATAAAAATAGATGAATTCTAGAAAAAATAAGTAACCTTCACATAGACAGATGATATTAATTGTATGCATTTTTCATTAAACAAAAGTTACAAGAATTTTGGTGGTGCTTTTTTTATGTGGTAAAACTTTTTTCAGGTGAGTTGTTTGAATTGTGCTTTATCATTTCACCATAGAATTTCTTGGAACATCTGGCATACACTTAAAATGAAACCACTCTTAAAGCCTATAGACACCTTTGAATAACTGTTTTTTATTCTCTCTTTTTACTTATTATGATGCAAAAAAAACATTTCCTACATAGGTCTTTATTAAAAAAAAAAAAAGCCTAGTTTCTGTACTATTTTCTCTCTACACATCCCATAGAATTCTACCCTGCAGATGGCCTCTTGTCTCTCTCTCTCTCCTGTCTGTCTCTTCTCTCTCTCTCTGTCTCTTCTCTCTCTCTCTCTCTCTCTCTCTCTCTCTCTCTCTCTCTCTCTCTCTCTCTCTCTCTCTCTCTCTCTCTCTCTCTCTCTCTCTCTCTCTCCCTCCTCCATCTTTACAATCTGAGCTGGTGTGCAACTTGCTTCCCGTCCTTGCTGCTAACAGCAAAAACTCATTTATCCAATCTTCCTCTAAGAAGTAGCTAAATGGAAAAAATTTATACAGACTATTTAGAAAGTTTTTTAGGCATTCCGGAAACAATTCAAGGACAAAAAAAGTAATTAAACGATGTCCATAGCCTTTTAAATAATAATGTGTCTTAGCTGTTTTGGTGACATAACCAGACTATATATATACAGGAGGGGGTTTAAAATGTATCATGCAATTTGGACTTCAGATGTTTGTTTTCTGTTCCTGTCATATAATATTGCCAAGGTTGAATGCAGGAGTACACGAGCTCTTGGCCACCATAGTTACCTCTGTACTGCTATGCATTGACAAGTATAGAACATATCTACCCATAGTATATGGGCCCCTCAAACCAGAGGGCCATAGAACCTACTTTGGGCCCTCTGACATGGGATAGACCATCAATTCTCTTCTCTCTTGAAGCCTCATTAACCTTTAGACATGCACTAGAGAGAAAATGCTGTTTACTAAAAGTAAGGGACAGCCTATGGTGTTTGTTCTTAGATGCTGGAGACACAGTTTTTATGGTGCAATGAAACAACCAGCCTGGACATTAACCACTATTGGTTTTATTTTTACTACTTTAAGTAAGAGTTGGTGGATGATGTTCCAATTCAGTCCCATGCAGATTCTTCCTTTATAGATCTCATACTGGAGAAAGGGGAAGGGAAGGGAGAATCACTAGGACAATTAAATATTTTGATACAGATATTTCATAATTCTTGTTCTTTGTGACAGATATCTCATCATAAAAGTCATGTATTTATGCATGCAGATGAAAACTTTTCTTTCTTTCACTATAACATTGTTTATTGACAGCTCTGAAAGATCCTACTACAACTACCGAAGGCAAAATAAACATCCCAGCAGCCCGTTGCCTTTTTGCTTGCCCCTTTTAACTGAGTCAGTCTGTTTTCTGTTGTGCTCTTTGTTGTAATTTTCCTAGAACTGCTTCCAAAATGGGCAACGGCTGGACGTGTATGGTAACTTACAATCAATGTCAGAAAGTACTCGTGCAGCTGTCCCATAGGAGAGTGGCACAGGCAGTTTACTCGCAATCTTCTGGACTGAGAACAAATCATACTGCGCTTTTGTTTAATTATTGAGCCTCTCGCTTGGCAGCTCTGACGGTTGTCTCAGTGGGCACGAAGTTCTGGCAGAGGACAAGATTGTGTTTAGCTTACTTTGTGTTGCTTGTCCTTGTTAATGAATGTATGTGAGAGAACTGAAGTGATGTGTGGCATGATGCACAAGTCATATGTGTTGTTTGTATGTTTGTGTCGGGATGTCCGGTCTTACACACATTTACATAGATCATAATATTTATCTGTAACATTATTAAAAATTGTGTTTTATATCTTTTATATTCTTTGCAATAAAAAGCCTTTACTTTCTTTATGTGTCTGCTTAATATTAAATGGTTACTTTCCTAATTTTGCACATTGCCATATTAATGTTCTATACACCCATAAACTTTTCTGGGGCCCTACCATAGATATTTAGGCCTCCAGATAGATCCCTGCAACCCCTATAGTTACACCCCTGCAGGAAATGGCCTTATAACACCTTAATAGGGTATTTCGGTGGAAAACTTTTTTTTTTATTTTAAATCAACTGGTGCCAGAAAGTTAAATATAGAGGGAAGTGAATAAAATATACATTTTAATTAAATATGATTAAAATGAATAAACATAAATTGTGAGTAGTAGTGGACAGTTAAAATCTACTGAAGTACACATACCAGTACTAACTGTTTATAGTGCCTAAAAGCTACCAAGGTGTGTAAAACACATGTCCCAAACAACCCGACACGTTTCCATCCCCCCTATTGGGGGGGGGGGGAGACTTCCTCAGGGGTAAAAGGAATACATATATATGAAACTGTCAGTCTCCAACACCTGAAAGAAATATAAAGCCAGGGGCTGTTGATACAATGCAGCCCCTGCTATAAACAAACTTGGCACATTAATGAGAGCACCCCACTTTTGAGGGGTAGAAAGGACAGTGGCACTGTCTGACCGGATCCTGTGATCTCTCTGGACAGTTCGCCGTCTCGCTCAATCCTGGTGCGCACCCGCAGTGGCGGGGAGCCGTTCAATGTTACCGTCTTCTAAGTGCGCTTAGAAGCCGGTAACATTGAATGGCTCCCCGCCAAGGGCTTGGCTTCCAGAAAAAAGCTTTGTACACATCAATCATGCAAAGCAGGGAGAGATAGGGGAGGGAGGGTGCGTGCTGCAGCTTAGCCCGGCCTCCACGACACTTGAGCTTAGAAGGAAAACATCATTTTATAACTTTGCACCTTTAGCCATCAGCCAAGAGACATGTATCATTTCCTTTATTTCCCTATCAGCTATCTGCCCATGTTTGCAGCTCTGAGCATCATATAGAGCCGACAAACACACAAATGACAACAAATCATCAATGTACCAATGCCAAGTTCTTTGCTGTGCCTGGATAGGCATGGCTGGGTCTTGTAGTCTCAGCAACATGCTCAACTCCCTATTTCTCCAGCTTATGAGTAGTACAGCCTACATATCTTTTCAGGCAAGTACACTTAATCACATAGACAAAATTTTGGCTATCACAATATATTGAGTCATTGATTTTGAAGCTGCAAGAGCTCTTACTGTGTCAAAAATTTAAAGACTATGAAGGAGATTTATCAAGGGATTTAGAGGGTTTTTTTTTCTTACAAAAGTCGCACGTGCGTGTAAGCAACTTTTTGTGTGACTTTTGTGGGTAAGCAAAAAATACCAATCAGCCCCACCTAAGCAATTTTAAGTTTTCATTGCAGTGGTCGGTAATTTATCAAGTGCGAAAGTCGCACGTAAGCAAAAAAAAGTTGCAAGTGTAAGCAAGGTCAGACCTGCTTATAACAGCACTTTTAAAAAGTCCCTCTCTGAAAGACCTCTTTATTGGTCAATGTATACTGCATTTTAAAGGGGTATTCCAGGAAAAAAACTTTTTTATATATATCAATTGGCTCCAGAAAGTTAAACAGATTTGTAAATTACTTCTATTAAAAAATCTTAATCCTTTCAGTACTTATGAGCTTCTGAAGTTAACGTTGTTCTTTTCTGTCTAAGTAATCTCTGATGACACGTGTCTCGGGAACAGCCCAGTTTAGAAGCAAATTCCCATAGCAAACCTCTTCTAAACTGGGCGGTTCCCGAGACACGTGTCATCAGAGATTACTTAGACAGAAAAGAACAACCTAAACTTCAGAAGCTCATAAGTACTGAAAGGATTAAGATTTTTTAATAGAAGTAATTTACAAATCTGTTAACTTTCTGGAGCCAGTTGATATTTAAAAAAAAAAGTTTTTTCCTGGATAACCCTTTAATTTTCTATGTGTTGTTATATCACTTGTCTTATTTTTTTTTTTCATATTGGAAGAATTTCTTAATTACAGGTGTTGGCGTGTGCCAAATTTATGAAATGTATAATTTGTTTCAGCAATAAAAAACTTGGGGAAAACTACCCCAGCATGGAAAATTTTAAACTGAAAAGAGAAATGTTTCCCTGATGTTAAAGGGGTACGTTCAAATCAACTGGTACCAGAAAGCTCTACAGATTTGTAAATGTATTTCTATGTAAAAATCTTAGATTAGGTTTTCCAGCATTAGGAAAAAGAAGGTGTTCCTGTTTTTTCTAAAGAAATAAGCTCTGTTTTCAGGTTGTACGTGTATTTAAGTCAATTTAACTTGTAATATCACTTACAACCTGAGGACATGTGTGGTGCTGTTTTGCGAAGAAATTAGCTTTTTATATATATTTTTTTTATATTCCTGGATAACCAATTTTAAGTCTTTCAGTACTTCAGTATCAGCTGCTGTATGTGCCAGAGGAAGTTGTGTAGTTCTTTCCAGTGTAACCACAGTGCTCTCTTTTGCCACTTATGTCCATGTTAATAACTGAAGGCCCCAAAACTCCTTACCGCATGAGTTTTTTTTATTTTTAGCAAAAAAACTCTTGCTAGCTGTTGGCTGGGAATAAACGGGGAGGATTTGTGTTAACCCTTTAGTGCTTTTATAAGTGCTGTGGCAGTGGTTTAAAATTGTAACATGCTGTAGCAATTTTATTTTCCTTTTAAAGAAATTGTGACTTATTTTATGTCCTCCCATTGCTTTCTATGGATCTAAATAAAAATGTCAAGAGACCTGCTTATGTATACTAGTGTCCCCCTTCCCTGTTCTTGAATAGTCTTGAGACACATGACTTGTAAAGAGAATAGGGGATAAAATAACTCTTTACACAAACATACATTCTCTATCTCTATATCATGATTTCACTCAGTAGATTAGACAATGTTATCCAACTAATCAGGTTTCATGTATACACGTGTGTGTGTGTGTGTGTGTGTGTATATATAGATATTTCAGTCAACATATTTCATACTCCCTGTGCTGTCCCAATACACATGGACTGTACCCTCACTGCCCCCAAATGCTTCAAGGACACAACTCTCTCCTCAATATCACATGGTACCTCATGCACTTTCTATCTGGTATCGCCCCATGAAAACTCCACCTCACTATCTTTTGGGTATCAGTCTCCAAGCTATTCCATACTTTTACTAATCCTGACCCCCCCCCCCCCCCTCACCATATCTGTAGGACACTGAACTCTTAAAAAGTCGCAGTTGTGACTTTTTGTGCGACTTTTGTGCACCTCCGCACACCCGCTCACAGCTACCACAAGTTGGAACTACAACTCTTAGCATGTCCTCACTGTAAGGGCATGCTGGGAGTTGTAGTCCTGTAATAGTGGGCAGGTGGTAGATTAAGGCGGGTGGCCGGGGAGCGGAGCGGAGCAAAAAGTTGCACAAAAAGCTCTGCTCCCGGCCATCCGACTGCATCTATCACCCACCCGTTAGCTGTTTCAGAACTACAACTCCCAGAATGCCCTTACAGTGAGGACATACTGGGAGTTATAGTTACAACAGCTAGCGACCAGGAGATAGATGCGGTCGGGTGGCCGGAAGCGGAGCAGGCGGACAGGAATATGAAATTACAGCACTGTAATTTCATATTTCCCGGGCAGTCATGTGATTGGTCCAGACCTCCTGGCCAATCACAGCTGCCAGAGGGAAATATGAAGTTACAGTGCCGTAACTTCATTTTCCCCACTGGGAAGCCAGGGAGCGGAGCACAAGCCACCCACTTCCATGGCTTCCTTACTCCCTGCCCGCGCCGCAGGGCTACAACTCCCAGCATTCCCTTACAGTAAGGACATGCTGAGAATTGTAGTCCTGCGGCAGGGGCGGTTGACAAGCTTGTCACCTGACCCTCCTGCACAACTACAACTCCCAGCATGCCCTTACATTAAGGACATGTTGGGAGTTGTAGTCGTGTGGCAGATTCGTGTATCCTGTGGACTACTTTGGATTTGATGGACTACTACGATGACCAGCGTATTTTTTTAATGTTAATAAAATTGCTAACTAGGGCTTGTGGGGGGAGTGTTTTTTTTTAAATAAAAGTTTTTAAAACATCTTGTTTTTTTTTTTTGTTTTTTTACTTTACAGGCTTAGTAGTGGAAGCTGTCTAATAGATGGAGTCCATTACTAAGCTGGGCTTAGCATTAGCCCCAAAAATAGCTATCACTAACTCCCAATTATTACCCCGATACCCACTGGTAAGGCCAGACTGTTTCTGCTTGGTTGGTATCTGGTTGAGAATAAAAATAGGGGTAACCCTATGCATTCTTTTAAAATATTTAATTATTTATACCAAAAACATGTGGGGTTCCCCCTATTTTAATTCTCAGCCAGATACCAACCAAGCAGCAACAGCCTGACCTTACCCGGGTGGGCAAGGACCATTGTTACTGTCCCTCCTCAGCCTAAATAACCCCAGCCTGTTACCACCTAGGCCCAGAAAAGCCATTTTTGATGCTCTGGGCCTGTTGGTACCGGCTCTTCCCAGCACCCCTGTTTCAGTAGGTACCGGGGTATTAATCAGTGGTTAGCACTAGCTGTTTTTAGGGCTAACGCTAAGGAATCCCACCTTAGTAATGGATTATGTCTATAAGACAGCTTCCACTACTAAGCCTGTAAAGTAAACAAACAAAAAAACACAACAAGTTTATAAAACTTTTATTTTAAAAACACTCCCCCAAAAGCCCTCGGTAACCACTTTGTTAATATTAAACAAAAAATAAAAGCTGCTCATCATAGTTCACTAAATCTGAAGTAGTCCACATGATACACGGGTCTGAAATTAGAAGAAAAAAATTAATAAATATGTATGTATATGTTAGTAGTAGTACATTTAGGGGGAAAAAGTGGTAAGAAAAAATGTAATAAGCACACACATACACACATAAACATAAATATTATATATATACAGTACAGACCAAAAGTTTGGACATACCTTCTCATTCAGACTTTTCTTTATTTTCATGACTATGAAAATTGTAGATTCACACTATGAATTAACACATGTGGAATTATATACATAACAAAAGAGTGTGAAAATATGTCATATTCTAGGTTCTAGCCACCTTTTGCTTTGATTACTGCTTTGCACACTCTTGGCATTCTCTTGATGAGCTTCAAGAGATAGTCACCTGAAATGGTCTTCCAACAGTCTTGAAGGAGTTCCCAGAGAGGCTTAGCACTTATTGGCTCTTTTTGCCTTCACTCTGCGGTCCAGCTCAACCCAAACCATCTCGATTGGGTTCAGGTCCGGTGACTGTGGAGGCCAGGTCATCTGGCGCAGCACCCCATCACTCTCCTTCTTGGTCAAATAGCCCTTACACAGCCTGGGGGTGTGTTTGTGGTCATTGTCCTGTTGAAAAATAAATGATGGTCCAACTAAACGCAAACCGGATGGAATAGCATGCCGCTGCAAAATGCTGTGGTAGCCATGCTTGTTCAGTATGCCTTCAATTTTGAATAAATCCCCAACAGTGTCACCAGCAAAGCACCCCCAAACCATCACACTTCCTCCTCCACACCAGCACACCTGTGAAGTGAAAACCATTTCAGGTGACTACCTCTTGAAGCTCAACAAGAGAATGCCAAGAGTGTGCAAAGCAGTAATCAAAGCAAAAGGTGGCTACTTTATGTATATAATTCCACATGTGGTAATTCATAGTTTTAATGCCTTCAATGTGAATCTACAATTTTTATAGTCATGAAAATAAAGAAAACTCTGAATGAAAGGTGTGTCCAAACCTTTGGTGTGTACTGTATATATAAATATATATAATCGCACATTTTTTTTTCCACAAATGCGTGTTCTGAAGTCATTTATTGTTTTTTGCTTATGTGTGCAAAAAAATGGTAATCTAAAGTGATTTATTGTTTTTTGTTTATGTTAGCCAAATTTATCAACCCCCTGTGATAGTATGATAAATATGTCATATATAAGCAAAATCGAAGCAACAAAAAAATTACTACAGAATTCCCTTAGCAAAGCAACAATGATAAATGTCCTTCTACATAAATTGTGATTTTATAACAGGACAACAGGCTTCATATTATGCAAATTCTTTCCTTTTACTACTCCAGCAGCAACCAAACAGGTAACAGAAAAAGAAAAAAAATATACAATATGCAAATGAAGGATATAATGACATCCAATCAACATGTAGCATAGTCTATAAATCAACTGAACATAACTGTAGCTTCTTCTTTCTTGCTGTTGCCAGTGGCAACATACAAGATAAGCTACTCTCTGCTTAAATCTCCTACATTATCATTATTGTGTACCATTTTACAATCATATTGTCATTTAGTGTCCTTTATTTCTTATTATAATACTTATACTGGCCTTAGGCTCCTTATTTGACTTATTTCTACCTAGTTCAAATAATTATTTACCGCATTTATCTTTTCCGTTCACATTCACACTTCTCCTTATATCTGCTTGCTATTTACAGTGGCTTCACCGGGTTACATACTATTTCTTATCTATTGTATTATTATTCGCTGTCCGTGGACAAAATATTGGCACCCTTTCAAAATTGTTGAAAAATAAGATTGTTTCAAGCATGCACAGCTCCTTTAAACTCACCTGGGGCAAGTAACAAGTGTGGGCAACATAAAAATCACACCTGAAAGCAGATAAAAAGGAGAGAAGTTCACTTAGTCTTTGCATTGCGTGCCTGTGTGTTCCACACTAAGCATGGACAACAGAGAGAGGAGAAGAGAACTGTCTGAGTACTTGAGAACCAGTTTTAAATCAATTGATGTAAGGGGGGACTCAATTCTTAGGGGGGCAGACAGGGTGATCTGTCACAAAGAACGGGATCGCCGAATAGTGTGTTGTCTTCCTGGCGCTCGAGTTCGGCACATTACGGATCAGGTTGACAGGTTGCTTGGTGGGGCTGGAGAGGACCCAGCGGTCATGGTACATATTGGCACCAATGACAAAGTAAGAGGTAGGTGAAGTGTCCTTAAAAATTATTTCAGGGACTTAGGCCACACGCTTAAGGCAAGGACCTCCAAGGTAATACTTTCTGAAATATTACCTGTCCCACAAGCCACACCAGAGAGGCAGCAGGAGATTAGAGAGGTAAATAAGTGGCTCAGAAGCTGGTGTAGGAAGGAGGGGTTTGGGTTCATGGAGAACTGGGCCGACTTCGCTGTTGGATACCGGCTCTACCGTAGGGATGGGCTGCATCTCAATGGGGATGGTGCAGCTGTGCTTGGGGAGAAGATGGCTAGAAGGGTGGAGGAGTGTTTAAACTAGGGACTGGGGGGAGGGAACCTACAACGTAGAGGGGGAAGATAGTGTAGATAGAGAGGGGGGACTTATTAATGTACCTGGGGGTGGAGCGGAGGGAGGGGTTAGAATAGTTAATAGAGATAGGCTTCATAGGAAAAAAAAACATACACAGTTGAATTGCATGTTGACTAATTCCAGAAGTCTGTCCAATAAAACTGACAAACTGAAGTTGATAATGTCTGAGGAGAATTATGACATAGTCAGTATAAAAGAGACTTGGTGGGATGATACCTGTGACTGGGTGGTCAACATACAGGGTTATAGTCTAATCAGGAAGCATCTGATAAGATGGAAAGGGGGAGGAGTTTGTCTTTATGTAAAGTCCAGTCTGAAGGCCGCACTGCGGGAGGATATATGGGAGGGAAACGATAATGTGGAGTCATTATGGGTAGAAAAATATGGAGATAAAAATAAAAAAATTCTGACAGGGGTTTGCTATAAGCCACCAAACATAATGGAAGAGCCAGAAGATCAATTACTGAGGCAAATAAACAAGTCAGCAATTCAGAATGATGTGATAATAATGGGGGACTTTAACTATCCTGATATAAACTGGGAGACTGAGACTTGTGAATCTCATAAAGGAAACAGGTTTCTCACTATAGCTAAAGACAATTTTCTGTCCCAATTGCTACAGAGCCCAACCAGAGGGGTCGCCCTACTAGACTTAATATTAACCAACAGACCTGACAGAGTAACTAATGTGCAAGTAGAAGGATACCTAGGAAATAGTGATCATAATATAATACATCAGGGGTCTGCAACCCCTGACACGCGTGCCACTCATGGTACTCGGGGTGCTTTTGAGTGGCACGCGGGCCTGGCTCTGGGCGAGAGGCGTTCACTCCACTAATGGGGATCCAGGACACTTGTCTCGGATCTCCAGGCGAGCGTCGCTTTCAGCTGTGTGCACACACAGCTAAAGCCTCCTCTCAGTGTGAGCTGAAGAACCTGCAGCTTCACTGAGAGGAGACCTGTGAATTTGGCCCCCGCACAGTGCAGGCGCAGATGACGTCACTCATCGGCACCTGTACTGTAGAGGGAGAAGAACAGCTTGTGCTGCCCAGAAGATCGCTGCGTGGGAAATAGGTGAGTAAAAGTTAGTTTTTTTTATTCATCCTGGCATCAGCAGAGCAGGGGAGGGAAGGGGATGTGAGGGGTATGCAAATGATGATGATGAGGGGAGGACAGGGGGATGCAGATGATGACGGGAGGAGGGAGGGTGCAAATGATGATGATGATGATGAGGGGAGGAGAGGTGGGGATACAAATGATGAGGGCAGGAGGGAGGGTGCAAATGATGATGAGTGGAGGAGCGGGGGGTGCAAATGATGATGAGGAGGGGGATTCAAATGATGATGAGGAGGAAGGGTGCAAATGATGATGAGGAGGGGGTGCAAGTGATGATGATGATGATGATGATGAAGGGGGTGCAAGTGATGATGGAGGGTGCAAGTGATGGGGGTGATGGTGCAAGTGATGATGGGGGTGCAAGTGATGGGGTGGTGCAAGTGATGATGGGGGGTGCAAGGGATGATGAGGGGTGCAAGTGATGATGGAGGTACAAGTGATGGGGAGGGGGCTGCAAGTGACGAGGAAGGGGAGTGCAGGTGACCGGGAGGGGGCGTGCATGGAACGGGGAGGGGGTGCAGGTGATGGGGGGGTGCAGGTGAAAGGGAGGGGGATGATGCTTTGGATGTGAGGGAGCACTGGCTACTTCCCTACCTGGCTACCTACACAAAAACCTGCCTACCTGGCTACCTACCTTATTAATTTCCTGGGTACATACCCACCTACTTAGCCACCTGGATACCTACCTACATAGCTACCTACCTACATAGCAAGCTAAGTACCTACCTACATACATACATAGCTACCCATTTACCTACCTTGCTACCTACCCATGAACTTACCTCCATATCTACTTACCTACCTGCATAGCTACCTACCTATCTACTTATATCCAAGGAAAATTGTAGCTCACCAAAGTGCAAAATTCAGTGCAGTTTATTCCATTTCAGTGTTACAGAGCAGGCTACGTTTCATCACCTCTCATGCTTGACAAAGGCGAAGACAGGTCGCTGAAATGTAGCCTGCTCTGTAACACTGTTCGGAATAGGATAAACACCAAATTTTGCACTTATGGGGAGTGTACTGGAAAAATGCAGAAACTAAGATGTTTGTCTTGCAGATGCTGCAGTCATGGGTTTTGGCTGGAAGAAGTCGTCATGGTGGTCTGAGCCAGATGGAGAACAGAAGGAAATAGGACGCCACCGATCGTAAAAGACGTGAATTGTGAGTCAGTTAATGTAACTGTATGTATATTATTGCACAAAACGACTGGGGTCTGATCCTGGGGTCTGTATTATGTAAAGGGGGGAGGGTCTGTATTATGGTGGGTGGTGATTCTGGGGTCTGTATTATGGTGGCTTCTGATTCTGGGGTCTGTATTATGGTGGGTGGTGATTCTGGGGTCTGTATTATGGTGGGTGGTGATTCTGGGGTCCGTATTATGGTGGGTGGTGATTTTGGGGTCTGTATTATGGTGGGTGGTGATTCTGGGGTCTGTATTATGGTGGGTGGTGATTCTGGGGTCTGTATTATGGTGGGTGGTGATTCTGGGGTCTGTATTATGGTGCGTGGTGATTCTGGGGTCTGATTCTGGCATCTGTATTATGTAGGGGGGGGTCTGCAGTATACAGGTCTGAGTTAAAATGGTTGTTCTAACTGTAAGGTGAACAATATATAGGGTCAATTCTGGAAAAAAAACACCCTGTGAAAAGCCACACCCACAACACGCCACACCCACAACACGCCACACCCATATTGCCGACACACCAAGCAACTTCGGAAAAATTTGGGCACAGCACTACCAAAAGGTTGCCTATCCCTGTAATACATTATAATTTGTTCTTCAATAAGGGAATCTTGCGAGGGGCCACAAAAACAATGAACTTTAGGAAGGCAAAGTTTGATCAATTTAGAGAAGCCCTTAACAATATAAAATGGGATAATGTTCTCAAAAACAACAATACTGACACTAAATGGGAGACTTTAAAAATATCTTAAATTCTCACTGTAAGATGTATATACCTTATGGGAATAAAAGGGTCAGGAATGAAATAAATCCAATATGGATGAATAAAAAAGTTAAGGGGGCAATAAATGACAAAAATAAAGCATTTAAACTACTAAAACAGGACGGCAGTGAAGAAGCATTAAAAAGCTATAGAGAAAAATTTAAAATATGTAAAAAAAACTGATAAAAGTCGCAAAAATATAGACAGAAAGACTCATTGACAAAGAGAGTAAAACTAGCCCTAAAATGTTCTTTAACTATATAAATAGAAAAAAGGTCAAAAATGAAAGTATTGGCCCTTTAAAAAACAATAAAGAAGAAATTATAAACGGGGATCAAGAAAAAGCTAATAAATTAAACAAATTCTTTTCCACTGTATTCACCGAGGAAAATGAAATGCCAGGTGAAATATAGTGTGTTAAGGTAAACTCTCCAGTACAGGTCACCTGTCTAACCCAGGAAGAAGTACAGTGCTGCCTACAAAAAATCTAAATACAGAAATCACCAGGTCCAGATGGCATTCACCACCGTGTTCTAAAGGAATTAAGTAATGTAATGGACAGATGCCTATTTTTATATATTCAGGGACTCAATAGTAACAGGGACTGTTCCCCAGGACTAGCGCATGACAAATGTGGTGCCAACATTTAAAAAGGGGTCAAAAGGTGACCCAGAGAATTATAGACCTGTTTGTTTAACCTCCTTTGTATGTACATTGTTTGAGGGTTTTCTAAAAGATGCTATTTTGGAGTATCTTGATAAAAATAAATGTATGACTCCATATCAGCAGGGCTTTATGAGGGATCAGTCCTGTCAAACTAACTTGATCAGCTTTTATGAGGAGGTGAGCTCCAGACTGGACCAGGGGCAATCGCTGGATGTTGTTTATCTGGATTTTTCCAAAGCATTTGATACGGCGCCACATAAAATATTGGTGCATAAAATGAGAAGGTTTGGGCTGGGGGGAAATGTGTGCAAGTGGGTAAGTAACTGGCTCAGTCATAGGAAACAGAGGGTGCTTATTAATGGTACTTATTCTGATCGGGGGGACTGTTACTAGTGGGGTACAACAGGGGTCAGTCTTGGGTCCTGTTCTATTAAGTATATTCATTAATGACCTTGTAGAGGGATTGACTAGTGAAGTAGCAATCTTTGCAGATGATACTAAACTCTGTAAAGCGGTAAACACTATAGAGAACAGTGTACTTTTACAAGTGGAACTGGATAGGTTGGAGGTTTGGGCTGAGATGTGGCAGATGAGGTTCAACATTGATAAATGTAAAGTTATGCACATGGGGAAGAAAAATCCGGGCTGGGATTATGTATTACATGGGAGTACACTTGGGACGACTGATGTGGAAAATGTAGCTGTAGTGGAGAGGGTTCACCAGTAAATTTAGCTGTAGTGGAGAGGGTTCAAAGACAGGCAACCAGAGTAATATGGGGAATGGAAGGACTACAGTACCCAGAAAGATTATCAGAATTAGGGTTATTTAGTTTAGAAAAAAGAAGGCCTAGGGGTGACCTAATAACTATGTATAAATATATCAGGGGACCGTACAGAGATCTCTCCCATGATCTATTTATACCCAGGACTGTATCTATAACAAGGGGGCATCCTCTACATTTAGAGGAAAGAAGGATTCTACACCAGAACAGACCCGTAAGAGCAGTGAGACTGTGGAATCCTCTGCCAGAGGAGGTGGTCATGGTGAACTCTTATGTAAAAGAGTTCAAAAGGGGTTTGGATGCATTTTTGGAGAATAATAACATTGCTGGTTATGTATACTATAGGGACAGAATGTTGATCCAGGGATTTATTCTGACTGCCATATTTGGAGTCTAGTATAATGTTGTTTGCCTTCCTCTGGATCAACTCAGTAGCGACTCATTAGGGATGTAGGTTGAACTTGATTGACTCTGGTCTTTTTCAACCTTATGAACTATGTAACTAAAACTATATAAATTATAGGTTGAATGCCCAAGACCCAATCTATCACACAAGTCTGCATGTACTCTAGACATTGACTTGTCTTTAATAACATTTCTTTCAAAATGTGGCCCTAATCCCAAGAAAGGAATTGACCATTCATTCCGGTCTATACAGGATAAACTCCTGGATGTTTTAAGCCCACACACTAAAATCTTGGACATGTCGGAGGAGGCCATATCTTCAGACTCACCCTTGGACATTCAAGTCCTCCGTGGTTGGGCTCAGAGAGAAGTATGTCTCCTAGGTAACACCAATGCTGCCTTGAACTGTGAGAGAAGGAGGTCTGTTCTACTCAGATTAGGTCCTCAATTAGTAAATTTTGCCCAATCGTTACCTTCCACTTCTACAGAAGGTTTTCTATTTGGAGAATCTTTTTGTGAAAGAGCTGAATAAATATGTCAGCTTATTCTCCTCATTCAAGAAAGCTCAAACATCCATGAAGAAAATCTTTAACCCAAAAATTTATGGGAAGGCTGGGGGAGGCAGGGGCCGCTTTCCACACCATCAATTTCAGGATTGAAAATCCCACAGAGGCCCCTTCTCATATGATCGGACCTCCAAACCTCCAGTATTCCAACACACAACACCCTTCTTTCCACCTGGGAGCCGTCCATCATACCTCACACATCACATTACTCTAGGAGGCAGACTAATACATTTTTCCACAACTGGTCTACCATAACATCCGATTCTTGGATCCTGAACACGATTATGGGGTATCAGATAGAGTTCTATTCTCCTCCAATACAATGGAAAATAGCTCCACCAATAACTTTTTCTACCAAAAACAGAGAGCTAGTTGCCTCAGAGATCAAGGAACTATGTTCCGAGAAAGCTATAATCACCGTTTCTCTTCATACTCCGGGGTTGGTTATCAACCTGTTCTTAGTAGAAAAGAAAGGCGGAGGTCATCATCCCATCATCAATTTAAGGTATCTCAACGAATTTGTATGATACCAATGCACCCTTTCCAGCCTTCCTTTCGGCATGTCATCGGCCCAGTGGTGTTTCACAAAATTATTAAAACCGGTTGTGTCTCACCTCAGAAGCGGAGGGGTTTGTCTGATTATATATCTGGACTATATCCTCATCATGGCAGATTTGTGGTCTCTGATTCATTATCACATGCAATGCACTCTGTCCCTCTTTATGAATCTAGGATTTGTAATCAATTAGCAGAAATCCATCCTTACCCCTTCTCGGGAAGTAGAATTTCTGGGTTTCCATATAAATACTCAATCAGCAGTATTGAGTCTTCTTCCAAGGAAAATAAAAACCATCCGCAGAGAAATTTGTTCTGTTCTGAACAAATCTCTTATTTCATTATGGACCATTAGTGCAATGGTCCATAATGAAATAAGAGATTTGTTCAGAACAGAACAAATTTCTAGGTCTTTTACAGTGGGGATCAAAAGATTTGGCACCCCAGGTTAAAATTTGTATTAATGTGCATAAAGAAGCCAAGGAAAGATGGAAAGCTCTCCAAAAGGCATCAAATTACAGATTAGACATTCTTATAATATGTCAACAAACGTTAGATTTTATTTCCATCATTTACACTTTCAAAAGAACAGAAAACAAAAAAATGGCATTTGCAAAGGTTTGGGCACCCTGCAGAGTTAATATCTTGTACTGCCCCCTTTGACAAGGATCACAGCTTGTAAAGGCTTTTTGCAGCCAGCCAAGAGTCTTTCAATTCTTGTTTGAGGTATCTTTGCCCATTATTCCTCATAAAAGTCTTCCAGTTTTTTGAGATTTCTGGGCTGTCTGTCACGCAACCAGGATGCCTCCAGCTGTTGCAAAACACGCGTGTGAAGGAAACTGACTGCTATTATTTCACAGTCAAAAAAGTGTTTTTTTTTTTTTTAAATGTACACTACTGTTACACCAGATATGAGTTGCACCGGTGTGACACTGTGCCCTGGCAGGCCCTGAAACGCACATGTGTGAAGGAAACTGACTGCTATTATTTTACAGTCAAAAAAGTTTTTTTTTTTTTTAAATGTAAGCTATTGTGACACCAGATATGAGTGGTGGCACTGGGGAAGTGGGCACAGTATACGCTGTGAGCCTGAGAAACACGCTGGCAGGCAGGCAACTGCAATTAGATTACACATGGAAAAAAAAAAAGCAGACTGATGTTCTATCCCTAAAAAGGGCTTTTTGGGGTGTTGTCCTTACAGCAGAGATCATATGAGTCCTTCAGGACTGTAGTGGACACTGAATACTGTAGTGGATTAAAAAAAAAAGTTTTCCACCGGAGTACCCCTTTAAACCAGTGGTTCCCAACCAGGGTGCCTCCAGCTGTTGCAAAACACACGTGTGAAGGAAACTGACTGCTATTATATTACAGTCAAAAAAGTTTTTTGCTTTTTTTTAAATGCAAGCTATTGTGACACCAGATATGAGTGGTGGCACTGGGCAAGTGGGCACAGTATACGCTGTGAGCCTGACACACACGCTGGCAGGCAGGCAACTGCAATTAGATTACACAGAGGGGAAAAAAGCAGATTGATGTTCTATCCCTAAAATGGGCTTTTTGGGGTGCTGTCCTTACAGCAGAGATCAGATGAGCCCTTCAGGACTGTAGTGGACATTGAATACACTAGCCTAGCTATCGATTTCACTATTAAATCAGCCGCAGCTACACTGTCCCTCCTCTCACTAAGAATGCAGCTTCAGAATGAATCTAAAATCGATGCCGTCAAGGAGGTGGGAGGGTCTGGGAGGGAGGGTCTGCTGCTGATTGGCTGGAATATGTCTGCTGACTGTGAGGTACAGGGTCAAAGTTTACTCAATGATGATGAATAGGGGGCAGATCGAACATCGCATAGGTTCGCCCGCCGCGGCGAACGCGAACAAGCTATGTTCGCCGGGAACTATTCGCCGGCAAACTATTCGGGACATCACTAATGGGAAAGCAATTTTTCATTCCATGCCAACTCTTATCCTAGAGTCGGATGCGAGCCTATCCTAATGGGGAGCTTGATGTGGTTCCCTCTCTACCGGAGGCAAATGGTCACTGGAGCAATCCCTTCTCTGTATCAATTGCTTAGAGTTATTAGCAGCATCATTTGCTCTCAAGAGCTTTGCGAGGAACAAATCGCATTGCTGCATTTTATTATGGATGGACAATATACAAGCAGTCCAATATATAAATTGCTTAGGTGGCACCAAATCGAGACTGTTGGCAGATATTGCAAAGAAATTCTGTAATTTCTGTCTAGATCGGGATATCATTCTCAAAGCGGAGTATCTGCCTGGAATTTCTAACTCACTAGCAGATTGGAATTCTCGTTATCTCATCGATTCCAGCGATTGGATGCTGGATCGCAGGATTTTCAATCAAATCAATAAATCACAATTTTTTGGGGACCTCTTCAATTTGATCTTTTTGCATCTCAGTTAAACCACCAACTCCCTCAATTTTTCAGCTGGCGCCAAGATCCCGAAGCTCTGGGCACAGATGCATTTCTTCATATTTGGCCATTAGAAACTCTATACACATTTCCTCCATTTTCTCTAATCCCGAGAGTACTCTTGTATGAAAAGGCTCAGAAATCAACTCTGGTATTGATCACTTCTTCATGGCCATCCCAGATGTGGTTTCCTCAAATACTGAACATGACTATTGTGGTAGTGGGGTGTAATGAGGGCAGATGTTGTTACCCTAGGGGCAGATGGCATTAACCCCTTGTATTCATGAGGCCAGGGCGTGGTTTAGCCTAAAATCAATCAGTTTAGCCTATACCCAAAGGTATACTGTTGGATCCTGGGCTAGGCACGGGGGCAATAAACATTCTGACACCAAGTTACGGACAGCGGTAGCTTTACTGAGGGTAGACAGTTGGTAAAGTCTATACAGTTCACCCAAGGAAGTGACCAGTGACTCAGAGACCTTAAGGGCTTGCTGGGACTTGTAGTAGGAATGGACAATTGAATGCAGACCATACTGACTTGACAGATGACAGGGACTGACTTGACTCATAAAGCTGTGACTTTAGCTTACTTGAAATGATGCTGGCTGCAGGACTCGACTTTAAGGCCTCCAACACTCTGGACACACACACTAGCCACGACTGCACTGGACCTCAGCAAGAAGATAATAGCTCCAAGAGAGAGAAGCTAGCTTCACCCACGGCTTATTTGGGGGAGACTAGCAGGGAGCCCATAGGTCACTCTTGGGATCACCTGGTCACTGGTACCTCCTGGGTAACCATCACATGACATGACTCTTAAAGATACAACACATTTTATAATGCAATACACTGCAGAATATATGTACAGGGGAAAACAGGTGCATGGGGCCCTGGAGACACTGAAGGAGGCAAAGGGTACGGGGTAACATCTCCCATACTGGGCCACCACACTATCGATTTTCCCAGGATTCTTCAAGTGACACAATCCATTCTTCTTGATCCATCAGGATCCCCTCACCCTCTCGTTCTATCAGGACTTCTCAACCTAGTAGCCTGGTTCATTTCAGGCCAGAAAGAATTGACTCAGGACTTTCACAATAGTCTCAGAACATCTTATCAGAAGCCTGGGCTCCGGGTAACAGAACAGCCTATCGTTCCGCCTGGAAGCTCTGGTGTAATTGGTGCATAGAACAGGATTTGGATCCCGTACATGCATTTTTAATTCATATCACAATTTTTTTTGTCAGAATCTTTTGATTTAGGCAAAGAATACCATACTATCAATCTATATCGTTCCGCCATCTCTTTTTATCACAATGCCATTAATTCCTTACCCCTTAGAAAAACAACCTCTCATTTGCAAATTGTTACGAGGCATTCGTTTTAAAAGACCTCCTACTCCAAAATATCACTCCACTTGGGATGGTAGTATTCTTTTGAACCTTTTATCTTCCTGGCCAGATAATGATCTATTATCTTTGAAACTTTTATCTGTTAAACTTACAGTCCTTTTATGCCTTTTCTCTGTCAAAAGAGTGTCAGATGTTAAGGCTTTAGATATTTCCCATCGGATTTTTTCTCCTCAAGGAATGCGTTTTTTGATCTTCAGATGCACAAAAACAGGTCTGAATATTGTTTTCTACCCTTGTTTTCCCCAGAATGAAAAATTGTGTGAAGTCCGATACATAAAAGCTTACAAACTAAAGACTTCTAACTTACTTCTTCCTTCTTCTCAACTCCTGATCTCTTATTGCAAACCCAACCTTAGCTAGATGGGTTAAATATGCTATATCTTTAGCAAGGATAGATATTTCTACTTTCGGTGCCCATTCTACTAGGGGTGCTATGTCTACTAAGGTGTTTCAATCAGGAGGATCTTTATCTGATATTCTAAAGGCTGCAGATTGGTCCTCGGAATCTACATTCTGTGACTTCTATTTCAGACCAGAAACTCATGTATCCATGGTTGTTTTATAACTGTCACGATGCCGGCTGGCAGGAGGTGGATCCTCTGTGCCAGAGAGGGATTGGCGTGGACCGTGCTAGTGGACCGGTTCTAAGTCACTACTGGTATTCACCAGAGCCCGCCGCAAAGCGGGATGGTCTTGCTGCGGCGGTAGTGACCAGGTCGTATCCACTAGCAACGGCTCAACCTCTCTGACTGCTGAAGATAGGCGCGGTACAAGGGAGTAGACAGAAGCAAGGTCGGACGTAGCAGAAGGTCGGGGCAGGCAGCAAGGATCGTAGTCAGGGGCAACGGCAGGAGGTCTGGAACACAGGCTAGGAACACACAAGGAAATGCTTTCACTGGCACAATGGCAACAAGATCCGGCGAGGGAGTGCAGGGGAAGTGAGGTATACATAGGGAGTGCACAGGTGAACACACTGATTAGAACCACTGCGCCAATCAGCGGTGCAGTGGCCCTTTAAATCGCAGAGACCCGGCGCGCGCGCGCCCTAGGGAGCGGGGCCGCGCGCGCCGGGACAGGACCGACGGAGAGCGAGTCAGGTACGGGAGCCGGGGTGCGCATCGCGAGCGGGCGCCACCCGCATCGCGAATCGCATCCCGGCTGGAGGCGGTATCGCAGTGCACCCGGTCAGTGGATCTGACCGGGGCGCTGCGGGAGCGAGAGTGTAGCGAGCGCTCCGGGGAGGAGCGGGGACCCGGAGCGCTCGGCGTAACAATAACCTTTATACTGTCATGCATTATGCATTATTAAGCTTTGAAATTGCATAATATGAAGCCTCTTGTCTTGTTATAAAATTGGAGATTTGCCCAGCCTTGGTGTAGGAAAATATAGATTTTATTAAAGACTAGAGGCAAATATTATCCCTCCCATATAACCCACCCTATTATTTGTTCTTACAGCTTAACTCTGAAGTCTTTGTTATGATCATCTCTTCCAAGTTTAAAGTCTGCTGGTTATGGTGGTGTTCAAGATCGTAATACAACTTCTGGTTATGGCGATGTTACAGATCGTTTCTCAAGCCTCATTCACATCAAGTAAGAGGAAGCTACAGTTATGTTCAGCTGATTTATAGACTATGCTACATGTTGATTGGATGTCAGTATATCCTTCATTTGCATATTGTAATTTTTTTCTCTTTTTCTGTTACCTGTTTGGTTGCTGCTGGAGTAGTAATATAAACAAATATTGGCCTCTTGTCTTTAATAAAATCTATACTTTCCTACACCAAGGCTAGCAAAATCTCCAATTTGTCATCCTTTGTGTTCTACAGCATAGAAAATTGGATAGGCCTGATAGGGGAGGAATCTGAAAGTAATGTCTCCTAAATACAAAGTAAAACAAAGCTGGAAGCAAAAAGTACCGTACATTGTGCAGTGGCCATGCTGGGTTACTACAGTGTACTTTCCCTTTAATTCAATAGGAGGTGTAGTGGCCATGTTGTGTTACTGCAGCTTGCCTCCTATTGAATTAAATGGAAAGTACAGCGCTGTCTGCTTTCAGCTTTGTATCACTGTGTATGCTTGCACTGTGCCTCTAGAAATCAGATATTTATGACCTATTCTAAGAATAGTCACAAAAACCTCCATAGAGTAATTGGCCCCACAAGGGCACAAAATAGAGGCACCTCCTTCTCGTGACAAAGTTGGTTCTTCAGAGTAATGTCTGTAAGATGTGCTGTGTTAGCCATGTAAACAACAATGTATACTAAGCATATGAGCTGAGAATGTAGCTCTGTTAGAGCAAAGGCCTCATAGTTAGGCATATACCAAAAAAACGCACATATATTGTAGGGGGATGGGGTGTCACTCCTGGACCAAAGTATGTATTATACCCTGACTACATAAATTATGCCATATATAACAGTTAAACCCCTAAAAAAATAGGTATGGCAGGTAGAATGTGAACTCCTGATGCTAATAAATATTTAAAAAAAAATAAAAAAAAAAGGAGCAACTACAAAAGCACAATTAAAAACACATGTTTATTTCAATGATTAAAAACATCACATAATATTAAAAAGGAGGAATACAAACATCACATGAAAAAAAGACAACTAAACCTGAACCTGCACTGTCATTATGCATGCAGAAAATGGCATTCACAATGAGAAAATTCAAAATAAAAAAGTAATGCCTCAAAAACTGTATATATAGTATGAGGTGAGGGCAGGTGCCCTATACATGTATAATCCTTACATATAGCCAACATCAATACTGGAGAATGTCATGATTGGCCTGACAGACTCTAAAGTGACTAGGCAATAGAGCAATACATGTATACAAAGCCTTGGAAGGATTATGCCATACTGGCCAAAGGAAAGTGCAAGTTCAGGAAAAAGTGGATGACAGCCACAGGGTCCGGGATAGTGTCACTCCAACACGCATTTCAGCACACTCAGCCTACGTTCGGGACTCTGAAACGCACAGTGACACAATCTATAGACGCTATCCATAGGCATTACTTTGTATTTTGAATTTTCTCATTGTGAATGCCATTTTCTGCATGCATTATGACAGTATAGGTTTAGTTGTCTTTTTTTATGTGATGTATGTATTCCTTCTTTTTAATATTATGTGATGTTTTTAATCATTGAAATAAACATGTGTCTTTAATTGTGCTTTTGTAGTGGCTCCATTTTTTATTTTTTGTACTTAGTTAGGCAGTATATACCCAACCAGTTGCAGGCAGTACATATGAGCAGCTCATTATACAGCTTTAGGGCTGCAGCACTAAACAGAGGAGAAAACTATAATACAGCAGTGATGGGCTGGCATGGTTCCCTATTACTGCCTGACTTAACAGAATAAACAATATAATAAGAGAATATAACAATAAGTGAGAAGTTTACCCTTCAAAAATGACAAACTTATTAGGCTTTAGATAACATTCGGATTGTATTCCACACAGTGTTTTTCCTGTGCACCTTTTCATTTATATTTTAATAGCCAATAATAAAGAATAACTTTTTAAGGGGGTTCCTAAGTGACTAGGGGTTTAGACCCACATGGGGCTAGTTACCCGATAAGGGTTTTTGTGATTATATTGCCAGTACACTGCAATGATTGAGGGATTGATTCTTAGGCTAGATCACCAGTAAATATTGCCTGGAAAACCCCTTTACTTTAGTGTTGCTCGCGAATATTCGCAATGTGAATTTTATTCACGAATATCGCATATTCACGAATTCGTGAATATTCGCGAATATAGCACTATATATTCGCAATTACGAATATTAGTTTTTTTTCCCCAGTACACATCACAGTGATCATCCCTCTCTGCTTCCAGCTTGTGTGGTGTAAAGAAGGCTCTAATACTACTGTGTGAGACTGGCGTACGAATTTTCGCATATGCTAATTTTCGCATATGGGATTTTAGATATATGCAAATTTTTGCATATGCACATTTTCGCATATGCGAATTTTCGCATATACGAAAATAAAACGCGAATATTACGAATATGCGAATTTTGCGAATATATGACGAATATTCGTCCATATATTCGCGAAATATCGCGAATTCCAATATGGCCTATGCCGCTCAACACTTCTTTACTTTGCTTTAATCCTGTCATGCATTGTTCTTTCTGTTTTACTTTATTATAATGCTACATATTATTGGCAAGAATTTGGATTTAAAAGAGTTGGACAATTGTCTTATATGGATAAAGTTCATTTTAAATTTTCACTAATATTTCATAAAAAACGTGGATTCTTAATTTGATTTCCGTGATATATAACTTGCTTAAAAGGAAGCTTGTAATCTAGTTCACCTAATCTGCAACCACAGCAAGTGGCCAAGACAGTGCTTCAACCATTCGGTATACGAACAAAAGATGGCCCAGCAGAGGGAAGCAATACAGTCCAAGCTCTTTATTAAAGAATCATGTTAAAACTAGATAGACATCACAGGAACACAGTAATCTGATGTGTTTCTGGCTAGCATAAACCCCTTTTGAGTGTAGAATTAAGAATTTTTATAATTATGATTATTATTATTGTTATTATTAATAATAATAATAATAATAATAATAAACAGAAGACATACAGTCAATTGAGATATTGGTCTGCATGATTGGAATTTTGTTGGATGTTATCTGTTTTTTTAAAGGTTTGGACAGTCACTTCAGAAGATATAACATACTGAGAAAATGAATAGGTCCTATATAATAACTAGCAATTTCCTGACTTTACTGTGTCCTGGCTTAACTGGTTTAGTTAAGTTTATAGATGACAGAACCACTATTATTTGCTTGGTCCACTGCAGCTATTTCAAGAAACTGCTGCTAGGCAACACCAGGGATTATACCGCAGGAAGCCTCCAACAAGGTAAGTCAAACATGTAAACGCTATAGTCCATAACCCTGTAAACTGTATTATGCAAATCAGTAAGCAGGTAGATGAAGAAAGACTGAAATTTGGAAATTCAAGGTGTTTCGTTCAAGTAGCTTTTTTACCCTTTTACAACAACTTTGCTTTAGATAATAAACTACAATATTTTACAATTTATATGTACAGTGCTCCCTAAAGTTCTCATATTAACTTAGTCTTGGAAAATGTACAGTAGATTATGAAAAACTAGTTAATGGTTCTAAAATAAAATAAACTAATATGGTGGCACTGCCTGTTGTCACTTTCCCAAAACTGTCAACCACAACACAACAGAAACAAGGCAGTATATCTGTAGGGAAATAAAAGATATCAACAAACTCTGTTTGCTGCTCTAATCTAATCTTATTTAAAGGGGTATACCGGTGAAAACGTTTTCTTTCTTTTTTAAATCAACTGGTGCCAGAACTTTAAACAGATTTGTAAATTACTTCTGTATGCTCCACAGGATGTTCTTTTCTTTTTGTTTTATCATTCAAAGAAAACATACCAAGCAAAACATAAATGACAAAATGCTGTGAATGACCCTATGGACTTGAGGGGCCAGGAACAAAGCGGGTCTGCAATTGAACAACAAAATAAAACAAAACAAACGATAAAGGACCATCAGTAACATTGCGGGATCCAAACATAAAGAGCATCACAAATAATGATCACAACAGCACAGTGAAGCAGGGTAAGGTATGACTGAGGGAAGGGAGTACCATCCAAATACTGAAGAACAGCATAAGGAGGCAATAAGAACTACAGTCTATGGAGACAGCACCGGTACAGTATACAAACAAGAGAATATAAATGAAAAAGGTCCAAAAAAGAGAATGCGGAACAGCATGAACAAAGGAAAAAGCAGACAAAAAATAAATAGATGGAGAAAGAAAGGAAAGACCAGAGAGACCAAAGAAAGACTAAAGACAAGGACCGCTGGGAGGAGGACTGGACAGGACACAGAGCAGGGGGAAGAAGGCCTCTAAAGGCCGAAGGGCAGTACAAGAAACTCAGGTGTCTCCTGGACAACAGCAGAGGGTCCGAAACCATTATGTAGGGAAAAAAGCGTACCAAGGAAGCCAAGTAGCACCGTACCTAGACACATCATCAGGGAGGACAGCAAGGAGCTCTTCCATATGTTGAACATGAGTCACCTCCATGAACAACGCCACTAGAGAGGGGTTCCAGACTCTTCCATTTTCTTTGATAACAATTTTGGCAGCTTGGAGGAGGTGCTGGGAGAGAGACCTCTTATACCTTGATTGGGCCATGGGGAACATGTAGAGGAGGGCAGCCTCAGGAATATGTGGGACCTGAACCCCAGTCACTTCAAGAATCACCTGAAGGACTGTGGACCAGAAAGGAGCAAGTTTAGAACAACACCACCAGATGTGCACCATCGAGCCCTCGGCAGCTCCACAATGCCAACAGCGCTCAGAGACTGACAGATACCCCCGATGAAGAGCTACCAGCACTCGGTACCATCGAGAGAGAATTTTGTAACTCGTGTATTGTGCTTTTGTAGCAATCACAGCTTTATTAGACCAATAAAAGCATTTAGACCATTGATCAGAAGAGAAAGTACGTCCCAGCTAAGACTCCCATGCACGGCAAAAAGCCAGAGGGGACTCTGACCTGGAGGACAATAGCAACCCATAGATGACAGAGATGGAGTGCCGAGGGCCCGAGAAGGCCAAGCAGAGGCGTTCAAACAAAGTCAAAGAACGATGCAGATGAAGGCCACTCGGTAGAGTGGAAGTAAAAATGTTGTAGCTGGAGGTATACAAAAGGAGAATGCCCTGTAGTTGGGCGATCCTGCAAAAGGGCATAGAGTGACTTGAGAATACCACCAGCTAGGACATGGACAAAGCGGAGCGGGCAGGAAAGAGAAGCTCCAAAGAAACCGACCTCAGAGGAGGCCCCTGGTAAAAACTGAGGATCGTCTATTATGGGAAGGAAAGGGCCAGTGCGATCAACAAGATGGGAAGTGACTCCCACCGAGTACAGAAAGGCCAGAGTTTGTCTTGTCAAGTATGAAGAAGGGAAACCATCCTGTGCGAATGGGGTCCAGGTCCAAGGGAGGGTAGAAAGGGCTCTAGGGCTGATATCCTGTGCCAAACGCACCCAGAGTTTAGTGTCAGAGTTATGGAACCATTCCAGAACGCGAGCATGGACACAGGCCAGATTATACAACCGACTGTCAGGGATGCCCACCCCACCTGATATTTCAGAGCGAGTCATAGTGAGGCGATTCAGTCTAGGACGGGTAGAAGACCAGATAAATAGTCCAAAAGACCTCTGTACCGAGCGCCAGTACGACAATTGAATATGAACAGGGAGAGTCTGGAATAAAGATAATAGTCGGGGCATTAGGGTGATCTTGGCGAGGTGTGCGATGAAGTTGGGAAGAGAGACCACCGGGTCAGTAAGGTAAACCAGGAGGTCATCCGCAAAAGCTGAGCATTTATATTCATAGCCCCCAACAACCACACCATGAATGTTAGTCTTTTCTGATGCTGGCCAACAAATATTCCATCATCAGGACATACAGGAGGGGGGGGGGGGGGGGGGCAGCCCTGCCTAGTGGCGTTACTGATCGAGAACAGGGTAGAAAGGGAGCCATTGATTGATTTAGGCAGGCCTGTGGGGAGATTTTGGCAGTAATTGTGGGGCCCAACCCTATATGGTGCACAGTCTGTGCAAGTGAGGACCAGGAAATCTGATCAAAGGCCTTTTCGGCATCAAGGGAGAGAATCATCATGGGCACATTGCAAGATTGTGCATAGTCCATGAGATCTAAAGTTTTGACAGTGTTGTCTCTGGCCTCCCTACCCGGCACAAACCCCACCTGGTGAAGATGTACTGTAGGAATGATTGTGTTAAGGCGGTTGTCCAACAGTTTGGAGTACATTTTTAGGTCTACATTCAGTAAGGAATGGGCCTGTAGCTGGAGCAGGAGCTCAGGTCTTTCCCGGGCTTTGGGATAGCTACAACGTGAGCCATAGTGGCCGCAGGCGGTATGGGACTGGTGGAGGAGACAGAGTTACAAGCCCTCAGCATAAGGGGGAAAGGGAGAATTTTACAGAATTTGGCAGTAAAGGCATTAGGGTCAGGGCTCTTTCCCCAGGAAGGTCTTTGATAACAGAAGACAGCTCTTCCGAGGAGATAGGAGCATCCAGCATCTCCAGCCTCTCCGCAAAGAGTGCAGGAAAGGGAGAAGGTGGGCTCGCTGGAGGGCAGGGAGGGGGTGGGAGGTTATACAGGTCTGAGAAGAACGAATGGAAGGTGGACATAATGTCCTTCGTGGTATGGACCAGGGGACCTGAGCGCGATTGACTACTGGGGACATACGTTGGAGCTAGTCTAGACCACAGCACCCTTGCAAGCATGCGTCCACTTTTATTTACATATTCGTAAAATTTGTAACCATTGGCCCCAGGAAGTCTCTAAGAGGCGTTTCACTTCAAGTCTGTTCAACTGCAAATCCCTCAAAACCGGTTGTGAGAGTGAGTGTTTATGAGCATATTTGAGGGAAGACACTTTCGACAAGGCACAACTAAGGGCCTGGGCCTTTTCCCACTTCAACCTGGAACCGTGTTTGATGAGAACCACATGGAGTACGCATTTGAGTGCTTACCATTGGGAAAAGGGGGGTGAGGTGCCTGAGGCATGATCAGTCACAAAATTGGAAACAGTTCTGGTCAGCTCAGCAAGACAGACAGTGTCCAAGAGCAAAGATTCATTCAGCCTCCAGGACCAGGCAGATTTTGCCAAGAATGGGAGCTGGAGGGAGCAGAAAACCGGTGCATGATCGGACCAGAGAATGTTACCAATTGAGGAAGAGGACAAGGCAAGGCACTGTGTTAAAGCAGAATGTAGTCAAGGCGACCATAGGAACAATGCTGAGAGGAGAAAAAGCTATAGTCCCTGTCAGTGGGATGACTCACATAACTGCAAGAGAACATTTAACACGTTTTATGGCAGCATAGGAAAGGCTGGACCGACCTGTGGAATTGTCCAGGATAGGATCCAGAGTCAGATTCAGGTCCCTGCACAGAACCTCAGTCCCCTGAACCAATGGCAAAATAAGATCGACCAGGTTCACCAGAAACTCAGATTTACTTTGATTGGGGCATAGACATTGGGCATAGAGAAAATATGACCACCGATCGACAGAGAGAGCAAGATATAACAGGCACTAGTGTCAAGGTGGAGTTGAAGGACCTGATGGGCCAGGGAATTATGTATAGCTACAGTGACCCCCTTAGACCTTGACTCGGGGTTGTTAGCACAAAACAAGGTCGAGTAATGCCCGATCCGAAGAACTGGAGCATGTCCCTCTTTAAAATGGGTTTCCTGAAAACAGGCAATGTGTACCTTGCATTTGTGCTGATGGTGGAGAATTTTGGTCTGCTTCGCAGGGGTATTGAGCCCATTCGCATTGAAGGAGGCTATGTTGAGGTCCGCCATGTCACTGGATCAGTAGGCTATTGCATACGTCCAGGTCCGCCTTCACAAGCAAGAGAGAAAACACAGAAGAGAAACAAGGAGAAAGAATAGAGTACAAGGAGAAAGAATAGAGAAGAAAAGTAGCAGCAGAGATTCTACTGCGGCACTTACTAAACTTGACTAAGTCAAAAACTAGAGAGCCCCAGCAAGTGACAGACTCGGTGGAGTCCCCAACATACGAGGGGAAGGTGGCAGACACGGAACCATGAGAGGAGCCCCACAAAAGAAGAAAAAAATGACAAAACATATGAAAAATATCTGGCAAAATGAACAAACAAAATAAATGGAGAGAGATAAAAGGGGGAAGAACCAGCATGGGCCCAGGAGAAAAAGACAGACCATGGGGCAAGGGAGGGGTGGAGAGAGAAAGAAGGAAGGAAAGAAGAGCGACTAAAGGATAGGCCGAGCAGAATGCAAATAGGACAACACGAGGCATTACATGGTCATTGGCTAGAACCACACTGCAGTACAAAAGAAAACAGAAAAAGAGACATCAGTAAATGCAACAAGTCAATTAAGGGCAGATGAGGATGACTTCTGAGGCTGGGAGGGACCAAATTCTCAATGATTGACCAGTCGCTGGCGATGGCCACTCCTGGGGGGGAGCCCCGCTCGAGCCTGTTTAGTTTCCTTCTGAGGAGAGCACTACGGGGGCCACTTAGGGGGTCCAGAGGATATAATAGGCCAATCTGGCAAGGGGACAGGGGGCAGGTCCAGATTCATCAGGAACCCGGGTAGGTCATAAGGAGAACGGACAGTGAAAGTTCCCCTCCCCCCCTTTCTCAGAGAGGGCAAAAGGGAACCCCCAGCAATAGAGGATATCTCGGTCCCTAAGGACATCAAGGACCGGCCTCAGCGCAGCCCTCTGAGCCAGGGTGTGTCTGGATAAGTCTGGAAATAACTGCACTGGAACATCCTTGTAGAGAATGCGCCGGCGGGTGCGAGCAGACCGAACAATGTCCTCCTTAATAGCGTAGAAATATGCGCTACAGATCACATCTCTAGGGCGCTGGTCGTCAGGATGAGAAGGGCGGAGGACCCGATCCAGTTCAAAGTGAGCATATGGGGCATGATCCAGGAGATCATTAAAGATGGGCAGCATGGCAGAATAGAGTTCCTCAGGACCAACAGCCTCAGGCAGGCCCAGCAGGTGAATGTTGTTCTGCCTATTACGGTTTTCCACGTCATCCAGATGTTGTTGGAGGGCGAAGAGCTGGTCACCATGCGATTGCACCACCGCCTGAAGAGTTTGGATGGAAAAGGCAGAATAATCCTGAGCAGATTCTATAGCATCCACCTTCGTGGAGACAGCAGACAAGTCTGTACGTAATTGAGCAAATTCCTGTCTACATTCCGCCACAACTTGTTTAGCCAGGGAAGAGAAATCATCCTTGGTAGGTAGCGATTCAATCAGAGAGCGAAGGTCAGCTAGGGTAACCAGGCGGTCAGCAGAGGATGGAGGAGGGTGACCCCCAGAGAGTGGCAGAGGTCCAGCAGGAGTGCAGGCAGGAACAACTGAGGCAGCAGGCTGAGCCCCGAATATGGGATGGGGTACCCCGCAGACTTGGAGAAGGGCCCGGGGAGGCAACAGTAGAGCCAACAGGCTGTAAGTCCAGGACAGGTGGAGGTGAGAAGGAAAGCAGCAGCATGCCCCCCAGAGGAGAAGAGGCCAGCGGGCATGCAGGGGAGGAATCTCCAGCTGGGTGAGGTGGGAGCAAGGGAGAGATGGGGCCAGGGGACAGGCATGGCATGAAATGGCGGAGCTGAGAGGGGGTCCTGCAGGACATCACAGGGGGGCCAGCCAGAGATGGCCCCCTGATGGCCCACAGGAGGGTTGTCCGGATGGTCATCTGAGAGAGTTAGCAGGGACTACGGAGCCAGAGGTAGCCTGTCAGCTGGGGACAGGGCCGCCATCTTAGGGCTGTCAGAGACAGCAGGGCTAGGTGGGATGATGTTCCCCTGCACGGGGGGTTCATGTGCGGGCAGAGCATCTCTGGAGGAGGCAGCAGAGGGAAGCGGTTTCCCTACCTGGCCTGTGGGGGGACAGGATCCGCAACGTGTAGCCGGGAGAGCGGAGGATCACCATGGCGGCAATCTTCTTGAAGCTCCTGCGCATGGCACACGGGAGGAGGCACGGCCATGGAGAGATGAGCCAGCAGCGGTGAGCAGCATCGTTGGGCTGGGGTCCTCAGCTGTTAGGGGCGACTCAGAGCCAGCGATGTGAGAGAGGAGGAAAATGTGGCCGCAGTCAGCATGGCAGCGTTCTTCAGGGCAGAAGCAGCCACGAGGCCCAGAGGTATTGGGGAGCCCTTGCAAGGCTGGGAGCATGTAAAGCAGTGTCCCAGGTCCCAGAGAGGAGTGGAGGGCCAGGTAGGGGTCTTCTTTTTTTGCTTTTTGATGGTTTTCCCCATAAAGAGAGCCGGATATTGAGGTATATGATGGGTAAGGGATCCGAGCTCCAGCAGCGCACGTCCTCACACCACCATGGTAAACCACTCTCCTAGTTCTTTTCTTTTTAAATTTCTGTCTGACCACATATTACTTCTAGGCAGGGAAGGAGTGCACACTATTCTCGCCCACTCCTCTTATCCCTGCCTATTTACGTGCCCGCCCTAGGTAGCAGGTCCGTAACCACAGTGACAGTCCCTCCTTACAATAAGTGAGGGCAGTCCAGTCAAAATAATAAACTATAATGCAGACAGAGGTCGGGACACAGAAATGGAATCACTAACAGAAAAACAACTAAACATACTCACAATAAGACGCTGTCCACAGTCCGAGTCAATACCAAGAGGTTACAGATAAACCAATTCACAAAGCCAGGAGAAGAGTCAGAGAGTGGAGCCAAAGTGTCACAATGCCAGATTTAACAGATACAATATAAAAGCTAGCTAGGAGTCCACGGCGCTCTATAGCAGGCAAGGATTGGGAGTAGGTGCTCACATCAAGGTCAGCTGACCAGTCCAGACAGCTGGGCGTAGCCCAAACCAAAGCAAAACAGAGAGAGCTGTCAGGACCATTTAACCCCACGGGTTCTGATGGTATCCCCCCCCCCCACTTGACCCTTCACAACCTGAGAGTATAGAGGTACGGATGAATCATCAATTTCTACATCAGTATTCTCATCCTCAATGTCACACCACTCATTGTTGTCCTCACTAGAGATGAGCAAACTTTTCAAAAATTTGATTCAGCTGATTCGCCGAATTTTCCGGAAAAGTTTGTTTTGATCCACATTTTTTCGTGGCGAATCTATATTAAAAAAGGCTATTTCTAGCCTACATACAGCCTCTATAGGGGTATAGAACACTTTGCTGTGTTCTAAAACGCATATGGAGTGTGCTGGGTTAGTGAAATAATACTGTTATTCAGAATAACATGCACATTACTGGCATCGCTTTTAGAATCACTGCCGCACAGCAGCACAATGACAGAGCCTGGTGGTGGCATCAGTGTCAGGAGACCATATAGTGACTGAATGACAGCATAGAGGGGTTGGCAGCATGAGTAGACCATTTAGTGGCTGAATGGCACAGCGTTGAGGTGTTGGCAGCATGAGGACACCATATAGTGGCTGAATGACACAGCTTGGATGAGGCTGAAGCATGAGGACACCATATAGTGGCTCAATGACACAGAATGGAGGTGTTGGCAGCATGAGGACACCATATAGTGGCTGAATGGCACAGTGTTAAGTTGTTGGCAGCATGAGGACACCATATAGTGGCTCAATGACACAGCTTGGATGATGCTGAAGCATGAGGACACCATATAGTGGCTCAATGACACAGAATGGAGGTGTTGGCAGCATGAGGACACCATATAGTGGCTGAATGTCACAGTGTGGAGGTGTTGGCAGCATGAGGACAACATATAGTGGCTGAATGACACAGCTTGGATGAGGCTGAAGCCTGAGGACACCATATAGTGGCTGAATGACACAGAATGGAGGTGTTGGCAGCATGAGGACACCATATAGTGGCTGAATGGCACAGTGTGGAGGTGTTGGCAGCATGAGGACACCATATAGTGGCTGAATGACACAGGTTGGATGAGGCTGAAGCATGAGGACACCATATAGTGGCTCAATGACACAGAATGGAGGTGTTGGCAGCATGAGGACACCATATAGTGGCTGAATGACACAGGTTGGATGAGGCTGAAGCATGAGGACACCATATAGTGGCTCAATGACACAGAATGGAGGTGTTGGCAGCATGAGGACACCATATAGTGGCTGAATGACACAGCATGGAGGTGTTTCAGCATGAGGAGACCATATAGTGGCTTAATGACACAGCATGGACATGTTGGCAGCATGAGGACACCATATAGTGGCTGAATGACACAGCTTGGATGAGGCTGAAGCATGAGGACACCATATAGTGGCTCATTGACACAGAATGGAGGTGTTGACAACATGAGGACACCTAGAGTGGCTGAATGGAACAGCGTGGAGGTATTGGCAGCATGAGGACACGATATAGTGGCTGAATGACACAGGTTGGATGAGGCTGAAGCATGAAGACAACATATAGTGGCTCAATGACACAGAATGGAGGTGCTGGCAGCATGAGGACACCATATAGTGGCTGAATGGCACAGTGTGGAGGTGTTGGCAGCATGTGAACACCATATAGTGGCTGAATGACACAGCTTGGATGAGGCTGAAGCATGAGGACACCATATAGTGGCTGAATGACACAGAATGGAGGTGTTGGCAGCATGAGGACACCATATAGTGGCTGAATGACACAGCATGGAGGCGTTGTCAGCATGAGGAGACCATATAGTGGCTTAATGACACAGCATGGACATGCTGGCAGCATGAGGACACCATATAGTGGCTGAATGGCACAATGTGGAGGTGTTGGCAGCATGAGGACACCATATAGTGGCTGAATGACACAGCTTGGATGAGGCTGAAGCATGAGGACACCATATAGTGGCTCAATGACACATAATGGAGGTGTTGGCAGCATGAGGACACCATATAGTGGCTGAATGGCACAGTGTGGAGGTGTTGGCAGCATGTGAACACCATATAGTGGCTGAATGACACAGCTTGGATGAGGCTGAAGCATGAGGACACCATATAGTTGCTGAATGACACAGAATGGAGGTGTTGGCAGCATGAGGACACCATATAGTGGCTGAATGGCACAGTGTGGAGGTGTTGGCAGCATGAGGACACCATATAGTGGCTGAATGACACAACTTGGATGAGGCTGAAGCATGAGGACACCATATAGTGGCTGAATGGCACAGTGTGGAGGTGTTGGCAGCATGAGGACACCATATAGTGGCTGAATGACACAACTTGGATGAGGCTGAAGCATGAGGACACCATATAGTGGCTCAATGACACATAATGGAGGTGTTGGCAGCATGAGGACACCATATAGTGGCTGAATGACACAGCTTGGATGAGGCTGAAGCATGAGGACACCATATAGCTTGCTCTTTTTGAGTGTTGCTGTGTAAGAGGGGGCGTGAAAGAGGAGTTTCAAAAACTGTGATTATCTGTTGTGCGGAGTGAATCTGTGGAGTGGGTGCGACTGCCTATAGCCCACATTCTTATTTTGGGTAAGTTTTTCTCTTTTGCACATAGTGGGATAACTGTTAGAGTTTAAACACCCTTTTTCATTTTTTTTTTTTTTTTTTTCTCTGTTCCACCTCTAGGGGGAGGAGGAGTAGATTGGGCACAGGTGTATAAATCTTAGCTTGGGACTCTTATTGAGAGCTTGCTCTTTTTGAGTGTTGCTGTGTAACAGGGGGCGTGAAAGAGGAGTTTCAAAAACTGGAGTTTGAAAGCAGGAGGTTGAGATCGCTGTGAGTTTTAATTTTTGAACCCACAAGGTCTACAAAAAATTTTAAGTGTCATTTTGACTGTCTGTTTTTTCCTATACATTTGTGAAATCCCCATAATTAGATGGCCTCCATGTTGGAAAATGCAGTCCAATGTACATCCTGTTCAATGTATGCAATCCTTGAACAACAGTTTGAGGGTGCATATTGTTGTGCGAGATGTGTGCTAGTTGTCCGTTTGGAAGCCCAGATCCTGCATCTAGAGGGGCGACTGGCAACAATGAGAAGCATTAACAACATGGAGAGGAGTCTCCTGCTCACTGAGCAGGCACTCTCGGGAATAGAGGTGGGGGAGGACAGTGGGACGGAGTTGCAGGACAGTCAGGCAGTTAGCTGGGTTACAGTTAGAAAGAGGGGTAGGGGAAAAAGTGTCAGGGAGGCTAGTCCTGAACTGGCACACCCCAACAAGTTTGCCCGCTTGGCAGATGAGGGGGATGCCATTACAGAGCTAGCAGAACTGCAGCAGGATACCGCCTCTGACCGCCAGGGGGGTGTCTGCTCCAGTAAGGAGGGAGGGAGGAGTACAGGGCAGGCCAGACAGGTACTAGTGGTGGGGGACTCAATTATTAGGGGGACAGACAGGGCAATCTGTCACAAAGACCGGGATCGCCGAACAGTGTGCTGTCTGCCTGGCGCACGAGTTCGGCACATCGCGGATCGGGTTGACAGGTTGTTGGGCGGGGCTGGAGAGGACCCAGCAGTCATGGTACATATTGGCACCAATGACAAAGTAAGAGGTAGGTGGAGTGTCCTTAAAAATGATTTCAGGGACTTAGGCCGCAAGCTTAAGGCAAGGACCTCCAAGGTAGTCTTTTCTGAAATACTACCAGTACCACGAGCCGCACCAGAGAGGCAGCGGGAGATCAGGGAGGTAAACAAGTGGCTCAGAAGCTGGTGTAGGAAGGAAGGGTTTGGGTTCATGGAGAACTGGGCTGACTTCGCTGTCGGTTACCGGCTCTACCGTAGGGACGGGCTGCACCTCAATGGGGAGGGTGCAGCTTTGCTTGGGGAGAAGATGGCTAGAAGGGTGGAGGAGTGTTTAAACTAGGGACTTGGGGGGAGGGAACCTACAGCAAAGAGGGGGAAGATAGTGTAGATAGAGAGGTGGGAATTATAAATGTACCTGGGGGTGGAGCGGAGGGAGGGGTTAGAATAGTTAATAGGAATAGGCTTCATAGGAAAATAAAACTTACACCCTTGAATCCCATTAACCCCAATAACATAAAGGATGGAAATGTAAAGTGTATGTTCACAAATGCCAGAAGCCTAGCAAATAAAATGGGGGAGCTTGAGGCCTTGATACTGGAGGAACATATTGATATAGTTGGGGTCACTGAGACATGGCTGGACTCCTCGCATGACTGGGCTGTCAATCTGCAGGGGTTTACATTGTTTCGCAAGGATAGAATGAACAGAAAAGGTGGTGGAGTCTGTCTGTATGTAAGAAGTGGTATGAAAGTCAGTGTGAACGATGCCATAGTGTGTGATGATTCTGAGGATGTGGAATCATTGTGGGTAGAATTACAAAAGGAGGGAAATACTGAAAAAATAATATTTGGGGTAATCTACAGACCCCCTAATATCACTGAAGAGATAGAAGTTCGGCTTCATAAACAAATAGAGAGGGCCGCCCGGGCAGGTACAGTGGTAATAATGGGAGATTTTAACTATCCAGATATAGATTGGGGTCCGGGGTTGGCTAAAACTACAAAGGGGCGACAATTCCTAAATTTATTGCAGGATAATTTTATGGGCCAGTTTGTGGAGGACCCAACAAGAAGTGATGCCTTGTTGGATCTGATCATTTCCAACAACGCAGAGCTGGTTGGTAATGTAACTGTGCGGGAAAACCTTGGTAATAGCGACCACAATATAGTTACTTTTGACTTAAAATGTAGAAAACAAAGACAGGCGGGGAAGGCAAAAACATATAACTTTAAAAAGGCAAATTTCCCTGGGCTGAGGGCTGCACTACAGGACATAGACTGGGGGGAGGTGTTCTCAAATACTGATACAGAAGGTAAATGGGACATCTTTAAATCAACTCTAAATAACTATACAGCTAAATATATACCAAAGGGGAACAAATATAAACGATTGAAACTAAATCCTACATGGCTGACACATGATGTTAAAAGAGCAATAAACAGCAAAAAAATAGCCTTCAAAAAATACAAATCTGATGGGTCAGCTATAACATTTAAACAGTACAAAGAGCTTAATAAAATCTGTAAAAATGTAATAAAAACAGCAAAAATTCAAAATGAGAGACAGGTGGCCAAAGAAAGCAAAACTAATCCTAAATATTTTTTTAGATATATAAATGCAAAAAAACCAAGGACAGAGCATGTAGGACCCCTTAATAATGATAATGGGGAGGTTGTCACAGGCGATCAAGAGAAGGCGGAGCTACTGAATGGGTTCTTTAGTTCTGTATACACTATGGAAGAAGGAGCTGACATTGGCCAGGTCAGTGCTGGTAACACATCATGTAATGTACTGAACTGGCTTAATGTAGAGTTGGTACAAGGTAAGTTAAGTGATATAAATGTAAGCAAATCCCCAGGACCGGATGGACTACACCCAAGAGTTCTTAGAGAGGTAAGTTCAGTAATATCTGTACCCCTGTTCATGATATTTAGAGATTCTCTGGTGTCTGGTATTGTGCCAAGGGACTGGCGCAAGGCGAATGTGGTGCCAATCTTCAAAAAGGGCTCTAGGTCTTCCCCAGGAAACTATAGACCGGTAAGTTTAACGTGCATTGTGGGTAAATTGTTTGAAGGACTTATAAGGGATTACATACAGGAATACATAGGGGATAATTGTATTATAAGTGATAGCCAGCATGGGTTTACTAAGGATAGAAGTTGTCAAACCAATCTAATTTGCTTTTATGAAGAGGTGAGTAGAAGCCTTGACAGAGGAATGGCTGTGGATATAGTGTTTCTGGATTTTGCTAAAGCATTTGATACTGTCCCTCATAGACGTCTGACAGGTAAGTTAAGGTCTTTGGGTTTGGAAATTTTAGTTTGTAACTGGATTGAACACTGGCTCATGGATCGTACCCAGAGAGTGGTGGTCAATGATTCGTACTCTGATTGGTCCCCGGTTATTAGTGGTGTACCCCAAGGTTCAGTACTGGGACCGCTGTTGTTTAATTTATTTATCAATGATATAGAGGATGGTATTAACAGCTCTGTTTCTATCTTTGCAGATGACACCAAGCTTTGTAGCACGGTACAGTCTATAGAGGATGTGCATAAGTTACAAGATGACTTGGATAGACTAAGTGTCTGGGCATCCACTTGGCAAATGAGGTTCAATGTGGATAAATGTAAAGTTATGCATCTGGGTACTAATAACCTGCATGCGTCGTATGTCTTAGGGGGGATTAAACTGGCAGAGTCACTGGTAGAGAAGGATCTGGGTGTACTTGTAGATCACAGACTACAGAATAGCATGCAATGTCAGGCTGCTGCTTCCAAAGCCGGCAGGATATTGTCATGTATCAAAAGAGGCATGGACTCAAGGGACAGGGACATAATACTCCCCCTTTATAAAGCATTGGTACGGCCTCACCTGGAATATGCTGTTCAGTTTTGGTCACCTGTCCATAAAAGGGACACTGCGGAGTTGGAAAGGGTGCAGAGACGCGCGACTAAACTAATATGGGGCATGGAACATCTTAGCTATGAGGAGCGATTAAAGGAGTTACAATTGTTTAGTCTTGAGAAGAGACGTTTAAGGGGGGATATGATAAACGTATATAAGTATATTAATGGCCCATACAAAAAATATGGAGAAAAACTGTTCCAGGTTAAACCCCCCCAAAGGACGAGGGGGCACTCCCTCCGTCTGGAGAAAAAAAAGTTTAGTCTCAAGGGGCGACACGCCTTCTTTACCGTGAGGACTGTGAATTTATGGAACGGTCTACCTCAGGAACTGGTCACAGCAGGAACAATTAACAGCTTTAAAACAGGATTAGATACATTCCTGGAACAAAATAAGATTAATGCTTATGAAGAAATATAAAATCTCATCCCTTCCCCAATATCGCGCCACACCCCTACCCCTTAATTCCCTGGTTGAACTTGATGGACATATGTCTTTTTTCGACCGTACTAACTATGTAACTATGTAACTATGTAATGACACAGAATGGAGGTGTTGGCAGCATGAGGACACCATATAGTGGCTTAATGACACAGCTTGGATGAGGCTGAAGCATGAGGACACCATATAGTGGCTGAATGACACAGCATGGTGGTGTTGGCAGCATAAGGAGACCATATAGTGGATGAATGGCACAGCCCGGAGTTGCCAGCAGCATGAGTAGGCACTAGGCCTTCACAATCCCTAAGATTAAAAGATGAATTATGAAATTATATCGAAGATTTTGGATAGCGGGTGCTATCTATGAGAAAATTTGAAATTACCAGACCCAGGCCCCACAGCGGCATCAGTAACCCATAAATTGCCTGAATGACACAGCCTGGAGTTGGCTGATGCACGAGTAGACACCAGGGCTTCACAATCCCTCCAAAAAACAACCACAATTTTAGAAATTTTTGAAAAAGATTTTGGATAGCGGGTGCTACCTATGAGAAAATTTTAAATTCTCAGACCCAGGCCCAGCAGCGCCATCAGTAAACCATATATTGCCTGAATGACACAGACTGGAGTTGGCTGATGCATGAGTACGCACCAAAGCTTCATAAATCCCTAATAAAAAAGACAAACATTTTTGGCGAAAAATTTTAACGAAAATTTAGGACAGCGAGTGCTCTCTATATATTACCAGAATGACACAGCCTGGAGTTGGCTGCAGCATGAGGAGACCATTGAAATGTGTGATTTTTCTATTTGAAATTGAAATCAAAATTTGTGTCCCGGACCCAGCCGTGTGGGTACAAAGGACCTAATCTCACAAGCACCCACAGGGCTCATGTGGCCGTAAGATGTAGGCGCAACGTCTCCATAGCCCTGACCGGCCATTTTTGTTTTTTGTACCTTTGTTTAAAAACAAGCGCATATCCAAGAGTCCAGAAGACTCTATAATGCAGGACGGTGGACCACCAAAAGACATTCTTCTATAAAAGAATTTTTTATGAAATAAAGATGCAGAGTTCATCCCTCTGCATATTTTTTTTGGAAAATTTTACTTAAAAAATCATACGCAACAATCGATCAATGGTGTAATGATTATTATTGTGGAAAATTCAAGTTTATTACTGTGATAATTATCAGAAAATTAGAAAAAAAAACACTACCCAAGAAAGTTTAATAACCCCATACATTGCACCATGAATGTTGAAATTTTAATTAAGCATGTATGTATGTATTTCAAAAATCCTAAAATTAAAGGCCCAAGCCCAGAAGCATCAGGAAGTCAAGTACTACCTGAAAGACACAGGAGCAGTCAGGAGTAGGCATCAGCAGTACCCAAGAGGCTTTAATAACCCCTTACATTGCATGATCACTCGCGAGATCGAGCAATAACAGGTGTGTTATGCCCTCAGATGTCCGGGGCTGCACGCGCGCTACACTGAACGGACCAGCGTGTGTCTATCTTTCACCGACAGGTGCGGGTAACCCGCTGAACCCCCATCGCCATAGGGATCAGGGATTACAATTATTTGCCAGGAAAGAAGAATCACAACTAAGCCTCGGTCATAAGCTCTGGTTCATTAAGTCCCTGCCCTTTGTACACACCGCATGTCTCTACTACCGATTGGATGGTTTAGTGAGGTCCTCGGATCGGCCCCGGTGGGGTAGGAGAAGGCCCTAGCAGAGCGCCGAGAATTTAAAGATCATTGTTGAAATTAGCATTAAGCATGTATTAGCTACTGCTAAACTTCCAAAAATTGAAGGCCCAAGGCCTGAGGCATCAGGGAAGCAAGTAGTTCCCGAAAGACACAGAATGAGTCAGGAGCAGTCAGGAGCAGTACCCAAGAGGGTTTCATAACCATCCCTTTACATTTAAAAGTCAATGTTGAAATTTGCATTAAGCATGTATTTAGCTACTGCTAAACATCCAAAAATTGAAGGCCCAAGGCCTAAGGCATCAGGGAGGCAAGTAGTTCCCGAAAGACACAGAATGAGTCAGGAGCAGTCATTCGCAGTACCCAAGAGGGTTTCATAACCATCCCCTTACATTTAAAAGTCAATGTTGAAATTTGCATTAAGCATGTATTTAGCTACTGCTAAACATCCCAAAATTGAAGGCCCAAGGCCTGAGGGCAGGGAGGCAAGTGGTTCCTGAAAGACACAGAATGAGTATGGAGCAGGCATTCGCAGTACCCAAGAGGGTTTCATAACCCCTTACATTTAAAGATCAATGTTGACATTTGCATTAAGCATATATTTAGCTACTGCTAAACATTCAAAAATTAAAGGCCCAAGGCCAGAAGCATCAGTGAGGCAAGTAGTTCCTGAAAGACACAGGATGAGCCAGGAGCAGGCAATCGCAGTACCCAAGAGGGTTTCCTAACCAACCCCTTACATTTAAAGATGAATGTTGAAATTTGCATTAAGCATCTATTTAGCTACTGCTAAACATCCAAAAATTAAAGGCCCAAGGCCAGAAGCATCAGTGAGGCAAGTAGTTCCAGAAAGACACAGGATGAGCCAGGAGCAGGCAATCACAGTACCAAATTGTAACCCTAATTGATAATCCAAGAGGGTTTCATAACCAACCATAATTGGGAACTGTTGGTGTAGCAGCTTGGTCAATCTACTCTGAGGCATCTGGCATTGGTGGCTGGAAATCCTGGCTGATCCATCCCTGATTCATCTTGACAAACGTCAGTCTCTCCACATTATTAGTGGACAGACGAGTTCGCCTTGGGGTGACTATGGCCTCGGCCACACTAAACACCCGCTCTGATGGCCCACTACTGGCCGGGCAGGACAGCTTTTCCAGGGCATACTCTGCTAGTTGTGGCCATAAATCAAGTTTGGCTGCCCAGAAGTCCAGCGGATCTTCAATGGTTGTTGGCATGGCCATGTCAAGGTATGCCACCACCTGCTGGTTCAGGTCCTGCTCCATGTCTACCTGCTGCTGATGAGTTGCTTCACTATGTGGGTGAAGAAAGCTACTCATCAGCAACTGTAGACTCAGGCTGCTGCTGATTGAGCTGGTACTGCTCCTCCCACCCCTCCCCTCCCCAGCAGCCATGGCAGTGGAAGGTGAGTGCAGAGGGCCCCCCGAGTCAGACCTGGGAGTGGATGGACCATGTGGCCGATAGGCATCAGCCAACTGACTATGTAGAATCTCTCTGTAGTAGGTCAGTTTGTCCTCCCTCTCAGTGGGTGTAAAAAAGGTCCCCATTTTGGGATGGTAGCGAGGGTCTAATAAGGTGGAGATCCAGAAGTCATCCCGCTGAAGAATTTTGACAATTCGGGGGTCACTACGCAAGCAACTGAGCATGCATCGTGCCATTTGCGCCAGTAACTCGGAGGGACTACCTGCCTCCATCTCCACTGCATACTGCCATGGTGTGTCTGGGTCCTCTGTCTCAACTTCCTCATAACCCTCCAGCTCCTCCGGCTGCTCCTGCTCCAACCAGCCATCTCATTCAACCTAAACTGTGCTCCGCTCTGCCCCTCATCATCCTCCTCCTCCAGTTCAGCCCCCACAGGGCTCATGTAGCCTTGAGATGTAGGCGCAACGTCTCCATTGCCGTGATCAGCCATGGTTTCAATCATTTGTTGTAGGAAATGTAGGAGTGTAATTACGTCTTTCATGGCGTAATACAGGCAACTCACAAATAATGTGGCTTCCTCAAAGGGCCTCAGCAAATGGCAAGTGTCACGTATGAGCTGCCACTGGTTCACATTGAAGTTACACAGGGGAGTATTCCTATCTGCTTGGATCATCAAGAAATCGGTGATGGCTTTTCTTTGTTCGTATAGTCTGTCCAACATATGGAGGGTGGAATTCCAACGTGTGGCAACGTCACAAATAAGACTATGTTGTGGGATACCGTTCTGACGCTGCAGCTCAAGGAAGTTGTGCTTGACGGTGTACGAGTGGCTGAGGTGCATGCACAGTTTCCTTGCCATTTTCAGGATGTTTTGCAAATGGGGTGAAGACTTGAGGAAGTGCTTGACAACCAGATTCAACACGTGTACCATGCAGGGCGCATGTTTCACACTTCCTTGTCGCAGCACGGACATGATGTTCTACCCGTTTTCTGTCACCACGGTTCCCATTTCCAGATTTCGTGGAGTAAGCCATACTCAGATTTCTTTACGAATGAACTTTAGCAGTTCCTCCCCTGTGTGACTCCATTCGCCAAGGCAAACCATGTGAAGAACAGCTTGACACCGCCGTGCCCTACACACATGGTACAATGAATGGCCACCAAGATTTGGACGAGCAGTGGAGGCCGAGGACACGGTGGAGCATGAGGAGGCGGCGTCTCACACTGTAACAGGACCAACTGCCTGGGAGCGAGAGCGTGGAGGAGGAAGCGGTGTGACCTGTCCAAGTTGCTGTTGTGGCTGTACAGGAACCACATTTACCCAGTGAGCCGTAAAAGACAAGTATTGTCCCTGCCCGTAGTTACAGCTCCACATGTCGGCGCTGCCGTGCACTTTTGAACACACCGACAGGCTCAAGGACTGGCCCACCTTCTCTTGTACAAACTTATGCAGGGCTGGTACTGCCTTCTTCGCAAAGAAATGACGGCTTGGGACTCTGCACCTCGGCCCGGCACAAGCCATCAATTCTCTGAAAGGTGCACCACTTGAAAAGGGAGGGACTGCAACACCAGCAACTTGGACAGGAGCACATTCAACTTCTGCGCCGTTGGATGAGTGGGGGCATACTGTTGTCTCTTGGACATGGCTTCGCCGATGGATTGTTGGCGGAATGGCTGACTAAAAGAGGGAGAAGCAGGAGCGACAGAAGGAGGGTTTGACACACAGCTCCCTTCGGCTGAGGTGGTGGAGCCTTGGCTGGATGAAGGAGGGAGCAGATGGCCACTGGTTGATGCAGCAGGCTGGACCATTACATCGGAGCCACGGTTCTCCCAGGCCGCTTTATGGTGGCAAAGCATGTGTTGACGCAGGGCCGTGGTGCCGACATTGGGACCCAGGTCACGTTTCACCTTCTGCCGACAGATCTTGCATGTGGCTACGTGAACCTCCTCCGGATGCCTTATGAAAAACTTTCACACCGCCGAGTAGCTGATTTTCCCACCCGCAGTCCGCACTAATTGACTGCTACTGGCGCCGTCTCCAGGAACCCCTGTTCCACTACCTCCCGGAAAGGTAGGCTGCCGCAAAGCAGGTGGTCTCCCCCGGGCACGTTTGGCTCCTGAATTTCCACTACTGCCACCACGCTGACTGCCAACCGTGCTACCGCCTTGCTGCCTCAAGGGCAACCTGCAACTCTCTTCTCCTGATAATGATGATGAAGCCCCTTCTGCACCCGGCTCCCAATTGCGATCGACTTCATCATCATCAACAGTTGTGTTCACGTCACTGATGTCCTCCTCAGGTTACCCAACAGTGTCTGCTTCAGGACCCAGAACCCTTGCAACACCGCCTCCCACATCACTCTCAACATCACTACTTGGCTGCCTAGCGGAGCTAGCGGCGCATGTCCCCTACCCTTCTTGGCTGTCCAGTAGCTGCTGCCTGTCCTCTATCGTCCTCAGTAAATAGTGGAGCTGAACCCACAGCATAAGATACTTCTTTAGGAGAGGGAACAGCATAGGACAAAGGCAATGGGAGGACACGGACTGCTCCCGAGCCATGCCAACTGAGGGTTGTGTCTGAGAAACCCACCGACTGTTGACTGTGGGTGTCAGATGTCACTTTTGATGATGTGGATGAGCGTGTTAACCAATCGACGACGGCAGATGGGTTGCTGGTGGAGACACGACCGCTGGCTGATAACGGGAGCTCAGGCCTCTCGTTGCGACTTCTGTTGCCACTTGCCCCAAGTCTGCTGCCAACTCTGCCTGAAGTATTTAGGCCTCTGCCACTCCTCTGTGCACATCCTGGCACTTCTCTGCCTGACATACTTAGTGCGTTTATGAGGGTATTACAATACACTACACTACTCTTTAAACAGTATTTGTCTAGAACAGCAGCAGGTGATTACTTATGGCTGTCCTTGAACAGTATGTAGGCCCTTGATAGATTAACAGGTACTAGATGGTACAATACTTGGATGTACGTATGCGATATGCACTGATGAGGGCAGTAATATGCCTAACTATTAGCAGAAAAAAACTGTATTTTTGTAATACACCAGCCGGTGGATAATATTGTTTGGACTTTGACGGTATGGAGCACCTTGATAGCTTAACAGGTACTAAATGGTACAATACTTGGATGTACCTATGCGGTATTCACTGTTGAGGGCAGTAATATGCCTAACTATTAGCAGAAAAAACTCTGTATTTTTGTAAAACACCATCCGGTGGATACTATTGTTTGGACTTTGACGGTTTGGAGCACCTTGACAGCTACTAAATGGTACAATACTTGGATGTACGTATGCGGTATGCACTTATGAGGGCAGTAATATGCCTAACTATTAGCAGAAAAAACTCTGTATTTTTGTAATTGTCAGAGCGTGCGCTCCGGTCCCCTTTCCCGGATCGGAGCACCCACTCCCTCGGCCCCCTGCTTCAGGATTCCCGGCGTCCCCCGGTCAGACGCACTGACACGGAGCACCGGTTCCCTTGTGTCGGGGACGCGGCTGCCGTAACGGCTGGACCCCGTTCACACGCCGCGTCCCTATCGCACTTTCCTGGCTCCTCGCTCCCTGCACCGTCCATCTCTGTCTCCCGGCACACGCGGCCCCGCTCTCTTGGGCGCACGCGTCGCCTTCAGTAAATTTAAAGGGCCAGCGCGCCATTAATTGGTGCTCTGGTTCCCAACCTCTGGCCACCTCCATATAAATATAACCCGCCCCTTCCTGCCTTTGCCGGATCTTTGTGCCCCAGTGCCTTTGAGAAAGTGTTCCATATTGTGTATATTGCCTTGCTTGTTGCCGAACCCGTTGCTACCGTCCACTCGCCTTTGAACCTTGCTGCCTGCCCTGACCTCTGCTACATCCGACTATGCTCCTGCCCGCTCCCTGTGTACTACGCCATATCAGCTGCCAGAGAGGTCGAGTTGCTACTGGAGGATACGACCTGGTGGTTACTGCCGCAGCAAGTCCATCCCGCCTTGCGGCGGGCTCTGGTGAAAACCAGTAACCACTTAGAACCGGTCTTCTGGTACAACCCGCGTCATCACTTCTCTGGTCCAGAGGATCCACTACCAGTCCTGCCGGTTTGTGACAGTAATACACCAGCCGGTGGATACTATTGTTTGAACTTTGACGGTTTGGAGCACCTTGACAGATTATCAGGTACTAAATGGTACAATACTTGGATGTACCTATGCGGTATGCACTGATGAGGGCAGTAATATGCCTATTAGCAGAAAAAACTTTTTTCTTTTGTAAAACACCAGCCGGTGGATACTATTGTTTGGACTTTGACGGTATGGAGCACCTTGACAGCTTAACAGGTACTAAATGGTACAATACTTGGATGTACCTATGCAGTATGCACTGATGAGGGCAGTAATATGCCTAACTATTAGCAAAAAAAACTCTGTATTTTTGTAAAACACCAGCCGGTGGATACTATTGTTTGGACTTTGACGGTATGGAGCACCTTGACAGCTTAACAGGTACTAAATGGTACAATACTTGCATGTACCTATACGGTATGCACTGATGAGGGCGATTATATATGCGTAGCTATATGCAGAAAAAACAGTTTAAAAAAAAAAAAAAAAAAACAGCCGGTGAATAGTATTTTTTGGACTTGCACAGTATGTAGCCAGCCCCTTGACAGATTAACAGGTACAAAATGGTACAAATGCACTACAATCCACTGAACAATCACGTATTTCTGAACAGCAGCAGGACCCAACAGGGCAGCACCACAAAAAAAAAAAAATCCAGGGATTAAACCCGAAATTGCACTCTGTCACACAATTCTGAGCAGCAGAAGTTTTGTGGAGTAAATAAAAATAAACTCAATTGGGCTGAACAATGAGGAGATAAGATGCTTCAGAAAGTTCAGGCAGTTTGGAGATCTGTATGAGGCAGCTGACAGCTATCTTCCCCTCTCTGCTGCAATGCTCAATAACGTGAATAGGAGGCTTAGCACTCAATGATCCTTCTCAGTGTAACAGCACAGCACTCTGCACTCCTACCTTTCCTTAATGCTGATGTGAGTAGCAGTTGCAGTGTAACGCTGTGGTATGAGCTAGTCACACACACGCAGTCCCGTCCTCTCCATCTGAGTGCATAGATGAAATGAAGAGAGGGAAGATGGCCGCCGATTATATAGGGGCTGTGACATCACAGGGGTCAGTGAACACTGATAGGCTGCATCTCACATGTGATTCAGGGTCAGCCCGCCTACCTTCATTCCCGCCGCTGTTTCCCGCCCTTCCATGATCCCCTGCCCCATGTACTCACACGTGGATCCGCCATCTTAGGTCCCCAATAGCCTGGAACACTGTAAAATGGAGTTTAATGAAGCGATTTGTGCGATAGAATCACGGCGATATTCGTATTCGTTGCAAATCGAATTTTTCATGAAATTCGTAACGAATTCGGGTTCGTCAACTTCGATTCGCTCATCGCTAGTCCTCACAATCATCTTCGATCTTTTCAGACTCCAAATCACATGATTATTCTCCAAACAACATGATTATTCTCCAAACATTTATTGCTTAAGATATCACAATGCACAGATTTAGTCAGAGGCTGCTGCAAAACTGGTTCAAAGACAGTCTCAGGTATAACATCAGTTTGCACTGAAGATGAAACGATGCCCCCCAGAAGAATTTTGCCAGGCGTAGTTCTCTGAGAGACATGACATACAGTACCTGTGCACCCAAGTGGCCTCCACGATTACCACTTGGACGCGGACGCTTGATACAGGATCCGATGAAATGAGTGTCCTCTACACAGTAAAAACCCAGGCCATAGAGCTGACAAAACCTCCTGCGTTCTTCTGGGGTACAAATGGACCCTATCTGCATAGGTTCATCCTCAGGCACAGATTTAGAGACAGCAGAGGAATCAAGCTGGACAGGAGGGACAGAGGATGAAGAACACTCCCGTTTGTGTTCTCGCAAACGTCTATCCAAATGCACTGCTAAAGTCATGGCTTGGTCAAGGGTGTCAGGAGAGGGATAAGTTACAAGCATGTCCTTTAAGGTGTCAGATAACCCCAGTGTGACCTGACAAATCAAGGCAGGAGTATTCCAGTTGGAGGCCACATTCCATTTTCTAAAATCCGCACAGAACTCCTCTACTGGTCTGCGACCTTGCTTTAATGTACGCCGTGGACTCTCAGCGTACGCAGCATGGTCCGGTTCAGCGTACAAGAGACCCAATCCCACAAATAAGGCTTCCACTAAGGACAACTTTGGAGCATTGGGACCAAGGGAAAATACCCATTCCTGGGCCTCAGTACCATATGTGTAAGGCCTTAAACTGAAGTACAATTTGCAGCTCTTGCAAAAGGTTTTGAACATTTTGCGGTTACCAGAAAATTGGTCAGGGAGACTAATTTGAGGCTCCACAGGAGCTGAAGCAGGAACAGATGATACCTGAGTTTGGGCAGACTCTAGCCCTGAATTCTGGCTAGCAAGCTCTGAGACAGAGACTGAGACTCTGAGCTCCTGAATTTTAACTGCTCCTGATCTTGCAACCTCTGAAACAAGGTCTGGACTAATACTGACTGAGACTGAGAAGATTCAAATTGCTGAAGTCTTTCAGCTAAATCATGGACCAGCTGAGTGAAGCCCTGCATTTGCTCCACCAAAGCAGACATAGCTTCCATGATGCAGGAATAAGGCAAATGCAGGTATGTGGGCCTGTTATAATGTGACATCTGGGCAGGGAAGGAGTGCACACTATTCTCGCCCACTCCCCCATCACTGCCTACTTACGTACCCGCCCTAGGTAGCGGGTCTGTAATCACAGTGTTGGTTCCTACTTACAATAAGTGAGGGCAGTCCAGTCAAAATAATAAACTATAATGCAGACGGAGGTTGGGACACAGAAATGGAATCACTCAGACTAACAGATAAACAACTAAACATACACACTAAATAAGTCGCTGTCCACAGTCCGAGTCGATACCAAGAAGTTACAGAAGTTACAGCCAATTCGTAAAGCCAGGAGAAGAGTCAGAGAGCGGAGCCAAAGGGTCAAAATGCCAGATATAACAGATACAATATAAATGCTAGCTAGGAGTACACAGAGCTCTATAGCAGGCAATGATTGGGAGTAGACTGCCAGCTTATATAGGCTCAGACCAGGTGCTCACATCAAGGTCAGCTGACTAGGCCAGAAAGCTGGGCGTAGCCCAAACCAAAATTAAACAGAGAGCTGGCAGAACCGTTTAACCCCACGAGTTCTGACACCACAGTGCTCTCTGCTGACACATCTATCTGTCTCAGGAACTTTCAAGAGCAGGAGCCAATCCCCATAGAAAACCTCTCCTGCTCTTGACAGTTCCTGAGACAGACAGAGGTGTCAGCAGAGAGCACTGTGGTCAGACAGAAAATAAATTTAAAAAGAAAAGAACTTCCTGTGGAGGATTCATTAGCTGATAAGTACTGGAAGTACAACATATGGTAACAAAAGCTATATAAATATTGTATCACTTGTATCAATTATACTGACCTGTAAAATAACATTAACATTTTATTTATACAACATAGTGAATGCTTAACCCCTTAAGGACTCAGCGTTTTTCCGTTTTTAAATTTAAATTTTTTCCTCATTACCTTCTAAAAATCATAACGCTTTCAATTTTGCACATAAAATACCATATGATGTCTTTTTTTGTGCCACTAATTCTACTGTGCAGTAACATTAGTCATTTTACCAAAAAATCCACGGCAAAACGGAAAAAAAAATTCATTGTGCAACAAAATTTAAGAAAAAAAGTCCTTTGTAACTTTTGGGGGCTTCCGTTTCTATGCAGTGCCTTTTTCGGTAAAAATTACACCTTATCTTTATTCTGTAGTTCCATACGGTTAAAATGATATCCTACTTATATAGGTTTGATTTTGACGTACTCCTGAAAAAAATCATTAACTACATGCAGGAAAATGTATACGTTTAAAATTGTCATCTTCTGACCCCTATAACTTTTTTTATTTTTCCATGTACTGGCCGGTACGGGTTCATTTTGTGCGCCGTGTTCTGAAGTTTTTATAGGTAGCATTTTTGCATTAATAGGACTTTTGGATCGCTTTTTATTCATTTTTTTATGATATAAATAGTGACCAAAAATACACTATTTTGGACTTTTCAATTTTTTTGCGTGTTAACGATATATTTTTATAATTTGGACAATTGCGCACGTAGCGATACCACATATGTTTATTTTTATTTTTATTCACACAGTTTCTTTTTTATGGGAAAAGGGGGTGATTTAAACTTTAATTACGGAAGGGGTTAAATGACCTTTATTAACTTTTTTTTTCACTTTGTTTTGCAGTGTTATAGCTCCCATAGGGGGCTATAGCACTGCACACACTGATCTTTTATCCTGATCCCTGCAAAGCCATAGCTTTGCATGGATCAGCATTCTAAGGGCTCGATTGCTCAAGCCTGTAGCTCAGGTTTGGAGCAATCAAATGCCGATCAGACGCGACAGAGAAAGGTGAGGAGACCTCCGCTTGCGTCCTAGCTGATCAGGACACCGCAATTTTATCGCGATAGTCCCGATCACCCCGGCTGAACTGCCGGGAAACTTTTACTTTAGTTTTGGACGAGGCAATCAACTTTGATTGCCGTGTCCGAAGGGTTAATAGCATGCGGCACAACGATCTGTGCAGCGCACTATTAGCCCAGGGTCCCGGGTATCATTAGCACCCGGGACCGACCCGGTGTGATGTGGGGTCGCGGCGTGACCCGTTTTAAACCCTGGGACTGGTACAGATATGCCCTGCGTCCTTAAGAGATTAAAGGGGCACTCCGGTGGAAAACTTTTTTTCTTTAATCAACTGGTGCCAGAAAGTTAAACAGATTTGTAAATTACTTCTATTAAAAAATCTTAATCCATCCAGTTCGTGTTAGCTGCTGAATACTACAGAGGAAATTATTTTCTTTTTGGAACACAGTGCTCTCTGCTGACATCATGACCACAGTGCTCTCTGCTGACAACTCTGTCCATTTTAGGAACTGTCCAGAGCAGCATATGTTTTTTTATGGGGATTTTCTCTTACTCTGGACAGTTCTTAAAATGGACAGAGATGTCAGCAGAGAGCATTGTGGTCATGATGTCAGCAGAGAGCTCCATGTTCCAAAAAGAAAATAATTTCCTCTGTAGTATTCAGCAGCTAATAAGTACTGGAAGGATTAAGATTTTTTTATAGAAGTAATTTACAAATCCGTTTAACTTTCCTGCACCGGTTGATAAAAAAAAAAAGTTTTCCACCGAAGTACCCTTTTAAAAATAAAAACCTTACAACAGTGGCAGAGAACTTGACTACATCAGGATGGGGTTAAAAGTCTCACATTATGTCTAAATGCTTAAATGGAAAAGAAGCAATGTTATAACTGATTCTAACATTACAGTTTAAGAATAAAACATTTTAGTGTCTTAAGCACCACAGTTTACTGCATCCTATGCCAAAGATTAAGAAACAACAATTAGCGCATTGTTACAGAGCAGCTATGAATAAATAACAAGCTGAATAGTTATTATCTGGTGCAGAATGCAAGATAATTGTCTCCTGCATCCCAACTATTGCCTTTAAGTACCAAGAACATAAATTCTATTTTTTCGCATTTAAGGGTCTATTGGAAAGCATTTTTGCTCTCACTAATTGAACACTTGACACTGTATTTTTAGAGGGCCTCTAAGACCATAGAAGTGCTTCAGACACAAGGTTTATTTTTCCTTATGCATAAAGTATTCAAAGCCATTCATTCTGTATATAAGTACACCCAAGTGTTTATTTTTAAAAGATTGTTAGGGGCAAGTTGATACCTAGAGGTGATACAGAGCTTCTATTATTTCTATAGTACTCCATGTTCCATAGCTGCCTTATCTCCAGGGCAGACCTGTGATCTATGATTGCAGTTTAGCTACAGTGCCTTTAAGGGAGTCTGCGGTAGTCTGAAACATTTCCCCTGCCCCCCTGTGTATGAACACAAGTCAATCACAAGCTCACTAAGAAGTCAGAGCATGGAGAGTTAATTTCCGGTACAGTAAAGGCACACTTGTTATAAAGTATAGCTTAATAAACCAAAAAGATGATTATTAGGACACACCCATACAATAGTAAGAAGCCTTAGTATATGCTTCTCTGTCATATCCAATTATCAACGCATCTTTGTGATAAGTATTAATGAGACTGTCCCAGTACAGGAGTGGGTCCTGTCAGGTAAATATTGCCTCGGGTACCTGTTCTGGGCCCCACTACTCCATCCTGTATTATGTTATATTGCACTGTGTTGTGGTAAATTATATCACTGTTTCTTTAAGGACATTTTTCAGAGTGGAGCAGGTGATACTGACCCCGTGTCCCACCCCCCCCCCCCAATGGAGTCCCCAAACATTGGCCTTTATGTAGTGTAGGGGGGAGCAGTGGCGTTGCGACCGGGGTGCGGGGGGTGCGGCCCGCACCGGGTGACACCATCCTGATGGGGTGACACCAGGTACGCCGCCGGTCCTCAGTTGCGCTGCCTGTCTCCATACTAGCAGCCCCCCACGGCCCCCACTTGCGCTGCCTCTGTAAGAGCATTCCCCCCGGTCCTCACTTGTTGCGTCTATGTACTAGCACCCCCCCCCCGTCACCTGCACAGTGAAGCGGCCTGCGCCCCCACGTCTTCTGTTGCGCCGGTCCGACGTCCCTCCGCAGGGCCGGCGCAGGAGGACGTGACGTCACTCGCAGAGCGACCGGAGAGAAGGAGCGCTGCGCTGGATGGGTGAGTGAGTGTCTGTCTCTCTCTGTCTGTGTGTGACTGTGTGTGTGTCTGTGAGTGTGTGTCTCTGTGTGTGTGTGACTGTGTGTGTCTGTCGCAATCTCTGTCTGTGTGTGGCTCTCTGTCTGTGTGTGACTCTCTGTCTTTGTGTGACTCTGTGTGTGTGTGACTCTGTGTGTGTCTCTCTGTGAGTGTGTGTCTCTCTGACTGTGTGTGTGTGTGTGTGTCTCTCTCTATCTATCTGTGTGTGTGTGTGTGTGTGTGTCTATGTTGTGTGTGTGTGTTTTTTTTGTGTGGGGGGAGGGGGGGTTTGTTTGAACCAGCGATCTAATGTGGGGAGACTTTGACTTATTGTGGGGAACATGCAAGGGAACCTGCGGCCTAATGGGGGGAAACTACTACCAAATGTGGGGAATCTATGCTACCTAATGTGGGGAAACTGCTACCTAATGTTGGAAAATTGCTACCTAATGTGCGAAGGCTGCTACATAATGTGGGAAAACTGCTACCTAATGTGGGGATTCTGTGCTACCTAATGTGGGGAAACTTCTACCTAATAGGTGGAATCTGTGCTACCTAATGTGTGGAATTTGTGCTACCTAATGTGTGGAATCTGTGCTACTTAATGTGGGGAAATTACTACCTAATGTGGGGTAACTGGTACCAAATGTGGGGAATCTATGCTACCTAATGTGGGGAAACTGCTACCTACCTAATGTGGGGGAACTGCTACCTACCTAATGTGGAGAACTGCTACCTACCTAATGTGGGGGAACTGCTACCTACCTTAAGTGGGGGAACTGCTGCCTACCTAATGCTCCCCCCCCCCTGGCAGTAGCACCCTCATCATCCACCAGCAACCCCCCCCAGCAGCAGCACCTCCATCAGCAGATCCTGATGGTGGATGATGGGGGTGCTCCTGCCAGGAGGATGATCCTGCCGATGGACGATGGGGGTGATACTGCCAGGGGGGATGGCCAGTAGCACCCTCATCATCCTCCAGCAACACCTCCCCAGTACTAGCACCCCCATCATCAACTAGCAACACCACCAGATTTATATTCAGAGGGTACAGTATGTGGCAGATTTATATTCAGAGGGCACAGTGTGTGGTGGTATATTCAGAGGGTACAGTATGTGGCAGATTTATATTCAGAGGGTACAGTATGTGGCAGATTTATATTCAGAGGGTACAGTGTGTGGCGGTATATTCAGAGGGTACAGTATGTGGCAGATTTATATTCTGAGTGTACAGTATGTGTTGGTATTCAGAATGTACAGTGTGTGGTAGTATTATATTCAGAGGGTACACTGTGTGGCGGTATTATATTCAGGGGTACAGTATGTGGTAGATTTATATTCAGAGGGTACAGTATGTGATGGTATTATATTCATAATGTACAGTGTGTGGTAGTATTATATTCAGAGGGTACAGTGTGTGGCGGTATTATGTTCAGGGGTACAGTATGTGGCAGATTTATATTCAGAGTGTACAGTATGTGATGGTATTATATTCAGAATGTACAGTATGTGGTAGTATTATATTCAGTGGGTACAGTGTGTGGCGGTATTATATTCAGGGGTACAGTATGTGGCAGATTTATATTCAGAGGGTACAGTATATGTTGGTATTATATTTAGAATGTACAGTGTGTGGTAGTATTATATTCAGTGGGTACGGTGTATGGAAGGTTTATAATCAAAGAGTATAGTGTATAGTAGTATTATATTTAGAGGATACAGTGTCTGGCAGGTTTATAATAATTATTGTTTTCATATAGAGGATGAGAATGCGCTGACATAGTGAGGAGACGTCTGGGCGTCACATTCTGCAGACAGAAGTTTTAGCTGGACCAGGCGATATGTACTATCTGAATTAGATAAGGGAAGACTATAGAGAAGACGTCACCTGTAGTCACTGATATTATTGTGTATTCTCCTCACTATAGAGAAGATGTCACCTGTAATCACTGATATCATTGTGTATTCTCCTCACTATAGAGAAGACGTCACCTGTAGTCACTGATATCGTTGTACATTCTCCTCACTATGTCCTATCAGAGCTGGAGTCACTTGTCAGTTCTACAGTTATGATGAGTGAAACTACAACTCCCAGCATAACCTCACCACTGCATAAAGGGGTACTCTACTGGAAAAAATGTTTTTTAATCAACTGGTGCTACAAAGTTAAACAGATTTATAAATTACTTCTACTTAAAAATCTTAATCCTTCCAGTACTTATTAGCTGCTGTATACGTGATTCACAGGAAGTTCTTTTCTTTTTTAATTTATTTTCTGTCTGACCACAGTGCTCTGTGCTGACACCTCTGTCCATGTCAAGAACTGTCCATAGTAGGAGCAAATCCCCATTGCAAACCTCTCCTGCTCTGGACAGTTCCTAACATGGACAGACAGAGCACTGTGGACAGACTGGAAAGAACTACACAACTTCCTGTGGAGAATACAACAGCTTATAAGTACTGTAAGGATTAAGATTTTAAATAGAAGTAATTTAAAAATCTGTTTAACTTTCTGGCACCAGTTGATATAAAAGTAAATATTTTCCAGTGGAGTACCCCTTTAAGTAATTCTGGGAGCTGTATATTTAAATGGTGAAAACTTCTTTAACACTTTCCCATTCTGAGGCAAATGGTATATCTGATTATTATACTGGAATTTCTCACAATGCGCTACAACAGTGGTGTCTGTCACAACAGGCTAAAAACTTACTCGGGGGGGGGGGGGGGAGGTATGGGGTGACACCATTTTCTACCGCACCGGGTGACACCAACCCTAGCAACGCCACTGGGGGGGAGCAGTTAAGTCTAGTGAGGAGCTGCAGTTCAGTGCTGTGTGGAAAAGTGTGTGAAGAAGTCAGAGAAGGCCTAGGGAGAAGAAACTCTCAAATCTGCAGCCCCGCCAATCTCAGGACACCCCTTCCCTCAGGTTAAAGTCAAAGCCTAACGGCAAGCATAACATTTTGGGGGGAAAACTTTCTCTTCAGTCAGTCAGGACCAAGTATCTTAAGTTCAGCATGGGCTGTCATTAATCTCTAATCTGCAGTTGCAGCAACTACAAGTCCTAGCAAGGCGACAGGCTTACGGGTTCACTTTGTACTTCCCTTTGCACTTACCCTTGTACTGTGTAGATTTCAACAACTATTCCAGCCACAGTAAAAGATAGTTATTTGTAACCTAGCATTGGTGTCATCATTGTCTCTGTGCTTGACCCAGTAGAGCTATCTCAATCTTCAGGCTGTGTTGGATAATGGTGCACTGGCATCACGAGTTGACAACAACACCTCTCACCTTTAATGCTGGAACCCTGGCCCCTTCTCAGCACCTTTTAGATGCCCTATTGACAGGCATATTATTGCATTTTGCCACATTTTGAGCAAAATCGCGACAAAAGCGCCAAAATTTTGCACAAATGTGGCAGATTGCAGTAATATGAATTTTTTATTATAGCTCTTTGGGTAGTACAAAGCCCATAGAGCAGTGCATACACTGTGAAAGGACCTTTCAGGATGCTTTGGGACCTGTGATGACATCAACAGATCTTAAAAGGTCCTATATCTTTACATAGAGAAAGAGGAGAATAATAAGGAACATAGTGCTGGCAGGGAGAGGTTTCTCAAACAACCCCCACACCAACTCCCCCCCCCCCCCCTCCTACTCTTTCCTTCTCCTGCCCCAGGTATAATTGCACAGTTTGGCTGCCTGTCTGTCATTGGGTAAGATACTCTGCAGGCATAGGAAGCTCAGGCCACTGAATTATTTAAAGCACCCAGAGAGCTTTCAATAAAAGTGAGTATATTTATATGTAGTGTGTATATGTAATGGGTATACATGTGTAATGCCAACATTTTGTCTGTTACATGCATTTGTGTATAGTGTGTTGTGTGTGTACTGCATGTATATACACATATTTGATATATGTGTAAGTTTATATGTATGTATGTGTGTATATGTAGTTTTTTTTCTGTATATAATACAGTGCTATATCTGTCACTAAGCCAACAAGGCCCAGGTGTAGTGCCGCACTTATTGCAGCGGTGGCAAAACCACAACCCCCATTCACTCTAGGGCTGCTGTGTTAAAGGGGTACTCCCGTGGAAAACTTGTTTTTTTAAATCAACTGGTGCCAGAAAGTTAAAAAGATTTGTAAATTACTTCTATTAAAAAATCTTAATCCTTTCAGTTTAGGGTCTGTATACTACGGAAGAAATGCTTTTCTTTTTGGATTTCCACAGTGCTCTCTCCATTTTAGAAACTGTCCAGAGCAGCATATTTTTGCTATGGGGATTTTCTCCTGGTCTGGACAGTTCCTAAAATGGACAGCAGAGGTCAGCAGAGAGAACTGTGGTTGTGACAGAAGAGAAATCCAAAAAGGAAAAGCATTCCATCTGTAGTATATAGCCCCTTAAAAGTACTAGAAGGATTAAGATTTTTTTAAATAAAAGTAATTTACAAATCTGGTTAACTTTCTTGCATCAGTTGATTTAAAAAAAAAAGTTTTCCACCGGAGTATCCCTTTAAGGATGCTTAAAATTGTCCTCTTCTGATCCCTATAACATTTTTTATTTTTATGTATATAGGGATGTATGAGGGTTATTTTTTGCGCAGTGATCTGTCTTTTTTATAGTTACCATTTTTGTTTTGATGGAATTAGATGGTTATATGAAGTGACCAAAAATGCACAAATCTGGTTAGTGTAATATTTTGGGTTTTGAGTCCCACTTACAATTTAGCCACAAATCTAAAACTGGCCCTGGTATATAGGGGGTGGAGCAGCATATAGTTGGAATAGGGGGCCATAGGGAGCTGTATATAGGGGTATAGGGAGTAGTATATAGGGGGCAGTGTGTGGAGGGGCCATTTGAATTGATTTGGGCATCTGTATCCCAAGATTAACCCCTTAAGGACACCGGCCGATTTCTATTTTTTGCAATTTTGTTTTTTTCTCCTCACCTTCTAAAATCCGTAATTTATTTTTCCACCCCAAAACCCATATAATGGCTTATTTTTTGCAGAACATTTTTTACTTTGTAGTGACACCTTTCATTTTACATTAAAATGTATGGCATAGAAATAAAAATATTATAGCTTGAGAAAAAAGACACAATTTTGCTAATTTTGGGGGGTTTCCTTTTTATGCAGTGCACTATATGGTTAAACTGACATGTTCTATTTAGTCTGGAGGTCTATTATTAGGATCCCTGTGGCTACATGCTCTTCTATTATTGCACTGCTTCTAATAAACACTCAAACTTTTCAGACAAAATTAGTGGGGGAGATTTATCAAAATCTGTGCAGAGGAAAAGTTGCCCATAGTAACCAATCAGATCACTTCTTTCATTTTACAGAGGCCTTGTTAAGAAGTAAAGAGGCGAGCTGATTGGTTACTATGGGCAACTGGGCAACTTTTTCTTCGGACAGGTTTTGATAAATCTCCCCCAGTATGTTTAAATTTGCCCCATTCCGACCCTTTATAACTTTCTAATTTTTTTGCTACATGATCTTTAGTATTTATCGGTACTACTTTATTTTATTTTTGTACCACTTTTTATTAATTTCCTATGACATATTATGTGACATCAATGGGCGCAATATCCCTGTACTGTGACATCACTGTGTATATTATCCCTGTATTGTGACATCACTGTGTGTATTACCCCTGTACTGTGATATATCTGTGCGTATTATCGCTGTACTGTGATATTACTGTGTATATTATCCTGGTTCCCTGACATCACTGTGCAAATTATTCTTCTACTGTGACATCACTGTGTGTATTATCCCTGTACTGTGATATCACTGTGTATATTATGCTGGTACCGTGACATCACTGTGCCTATTATTCTTGTACTGTGACATCACTGTGTATTATCCCTGTACTATGACATCAATGTGTATTATGCCTGCACTGTGATGTAAATATGCATATAAAACCTGTACTGTATTGGCACAGTATGCCTGTACAGTGCAGGGTAAACATGCACAGGGATGTCACAGTACAGGGTTAATATGCATATTGACATCACAGTGCAGGGATAATTCACAGTGATGTCACAGTACAGACATAATACAGTGCAGGGTAAGTATGCACAAGGATGTCATAGTACAGGGTTAATTTGCATAGTGACATCACAGTGCAGGGATAATACACAGTGATGTCACAGTACAGAGATAATACACACAGTGATGTCACAGTACAGTTATAATGCACACAGTGATGTCACAATACAGGGATAATACACACAGTGATGTCGCAGTACAGGGATAATACACAGTGATTTCACAGTACAGAGATAATACACAAAGTGATGTCACAGTACAGTTATAATGCACAAAATGATGTCACAGTACAGGGATAATACACACAGTGATGTCACATTACAGGGATAATATACACAGCGATGTCACAGTACAGGGATAATACACCCACTGATGTAAAAGTACAGGGATAATACACACAGGATGTCACAGAACAAGGATAATACACACAGTGATGTCTCAATACAGAGATAATGAGCACAGTGATGTCACAGTACAGAGATAATGCACACAGTGATGCCACATTACAGGGATAATACATACAGTGATGTAACAGTACAGGGACAATACACACAGTCATGTCACAGTACACGGATAATATACACAGTGATGTCACAGTATAGGGATAATACACACAGGGATGTAACAGTACAGGGATAATACACACAGTGATGTCACAGTACAGGGATAATACACACAGGGATGTAACAGTACAGGGAAAATACACACAGTGATGCCACAGTACAGGGATAATACACAGTGATGTCACAGTACAGGGATAATACACCCAGTGATGTAAAAGTACAGGGATAATACACACAGTGATGTCACAGAACAAGGATAATACACACAGTGATGTCTCAATACAGAGATAATGAGCACAGTGATGTCACAGTACAGAGATAATGCACACAGTGATGCCACATTACAGGGATAATACATACAGTGATGTAACAGTACAGGGACAATACACACAGTCATGTCACAGTACACGGATAATATACACAGTGATGTCACAGTATAGGGATAATACACACAGGGATGTAACAGTACAGGGATAATACACACAGTGATGTCACAGTACAGGGATAATACACACAGGGATGTAACAGTACAGGGAAAATACACACAGTAATGCCACAGTACAGGGATAATACACAGTGATGTCACAGTACAGGGATAATACACCCAGTGATGTAAAAGTACAGGGATAATAAACACAGTGATGTCACAGAACAAGGATAATACACACAGTGATGTCACAGTATAGGGATAATACACACAGGGATGTAACAGTACAGGGATAATACACACAGTGATGTCACAGTACAGGGATAATACACACAGGGATGTAACAGTACAGGGAAAATACACACAGTGATGCCACAGTACAGGGAAAATACACAGTGATGTCACAGTACAGGTATGATACACTGTGATGTCACAGTACATATATAATGTGCACAGTGATGTCACAGTACAGGAATAATACACACAGTGATGTCACAGTAGATTAATAATACACACAGTGATGTCACAGTACAGGGATAATGCATACAGTGATGTCACAGTACAGGAATAATATACTCAGTGAAGTCACAGTACAGGAATAAAATGCACAGTGATGTCACAGTACAGGGATAATACACAGTGATGTCACAGTACAGGATAATACACACAGTGATGTCACAGTACAGGGATAATACACAGTGATGTCACAGTACAGGGATAATGCATACAGTGATGTCTAAAGAACAAACGGCTCTATTGAAGATATTCAGAAAAAAATCTTGCATCAACTTCACATTGCTATCTTGACGTGTTTCGAGCGAAAGCCGTTTGTTCTTTTGAACTGCGGGATCATCTTCTATTCTTTTGCAACATTTTTTTCTGTATGTGAATAGGATTTAAGAGCACCCAACGTTTTCCAAGCTTCAACAATTTAGACAAACTAGCAATTGAGAGTTTCAGGTATCTTCATGTCAGATGTGACATCCAAATGTCGAAGCTGTATGATGGGGCCAGGACAGCAGAGCCTGTATTTATTTCCTCCTACTCTGCTTGCTAACAATGCAGTTATTCTCGAGATAGTAGTCCAGCACATGGTTTTTACTAAACGCAATTGGACCGAGAGTTCTCTTCAAGGCCCCTATATCAACCACATGGTGCCTCCCATTAGCCACATCTGCAGCATGTCAATAATATTTGCAGATATTTTTGCTGATATTGTGTTATGAAAAAACTTGGATTAAGCTGTATTAATATCCTAGTTAATATTTTACAAAGCCAATGCAAACATTTCAGTAAGTGATGGCTGAATAACATTGTCCTTGTTTTCATATTGTGTATGTTTGTTTGTTCAAATAACAGAACAGTTTAATTTCAGGAATTCTTATACATAAAAAATCTGAACTAGAAATAAAGCAAACAAAGCCAATACCCAATTGTTACACCAAGTGCCAACATTTGCAAACACAGCTCATTGGGGCACTTCACTGCCCTAGAGTTCGGAACATTTTGTTGACTTGCATTGAGGGGGGCATGGCGTCACTTCACAAGTGGCCGTGACGTCACGACTAGAGATGAGCGAACTTTTAAAAAATTTGATTCGGCCGATTTGCCAATTTTTTTTTGAAAAGTTAGATTGAAAGATTGAAAGATCAATGTGAAAATTTCTATAAAACATGTATTTAGCTAGTTCTAAACATCCAAAAATGTAAGGCCCAAGCCCAGAAGCATCATTAAGCCAAGTAGTTCCCGAAACATACAGTCAGGAGCAGGCATCAGCAGTACACCAGAGGGTTTCATAATCCCTTACATTGAAAGATCAATGTTGAAATTTCTACAAAGCATGTATTTAGCTAGAGCTAAACATCCTAAAATTTAAGACCCAAGCCCAGAAGCATCATTAAGCCAAGGGGTTCTGGCATCAGCAGTACACCAGAGGGTTTCAGAACCCCTAAGATTGAAAGATCAATGTGGAAATTTCTATAAAGCATGTATTTAGCTAGTGCTAAACATCCAGAAATTTAAGGCCCAAGCCCAGAAGCATCATTAAGCCAAGTAGTTCCTGAAACACACAGTCAGGAGCAGGCATTAGCAGTACACCAGAGGGTTTAGATGCCCACAACAATGAAATAATTCTACCGCTGTACAAATCACTAGTCAGACCACACATAGAATACTGTGTACAGTACTGGGCACCAGTGTACAAGAAAGATAAAGTGGAGCTGGAGATGGTTCAAAGACGGGCAACCAGGGTAATACGGGGAATGGGAGGACCACAGTACTAAGAAAGATTATCAGAATTAGGGTTATTTAGTTTAGAAAAAAGAAAGCTTAGGGGAGACCTAATAACTATGTATAAATACATCAGGGGACAGTGCAGAGATCTATCCCATGATCTATTTATACCCAGTACTGTATCTATCTATAACAAGGGGTCATCCTCTCCGTTTAGAGGAAAGAAGGTTTCAACACCAGCACAGACGGGGGTTCTTTACTGTAAGAGCAGTGAGACTGTGGAATTCTCTCCTGGAGGAGGTGGTCATGGGGAACTCTGTAAAAGAATTTAAAAGGGGTCTGGATGCATTTTTGGAGAGTAAGAACATTGCTGGTTATGTATATTAGAATTATAGGGACAGAACGTTGATCCAGGGATTTATTCTGACTGCCCTATTTGGAGTCGAGAAGGAATTTTTTACCTCTAGTATGAGGGTTTTTTTTGCCTTCCACTGGATTAACTCAGTAGGGACTCATTAGGGATATAGGTTAAATGTGATGGACTCTGGTCTTTTTTCAACCTTATGAACTATGTTACTATGTATTTAGCTAGTGCTAAACATCCAAAAATGTAAGGCCCAAGGCCGGAAGCATCATTAAGCCAAGTAGTTCCTGAAACACACAGTCAGGAGCAGGCATTAGCAGTACACCAGAGGGTTTCATAACCCCTTACATTGAAAGATCACTGTTGAAATTTCTATTAAGCATGTATTTAGCTAGTGCTAAACATCCCACAATTTAAGGCCCAAGCCCAAAAGCATCATTAAGCCAAGTAGTTTCTGAAACACACAGTCAGGAGCAGGCATCAGCAGTACACCAGAGGGTTTCAGAATCCCTCAGATTGAAAGATCAATGTGAAAATTTCTATAAAACATGTATTTAGCTAGTGCTAAACATCCAAAAATGTAAGGCCCAAGCCCAGAAGCATAATTAAGCCAAGTAGTTCCTGAAACACACAGTCAAGAGCAGGCATCAGCAGTACACCAGAGGGTTTAATAACCCCTTACATTGAAAAATCAATGTTGAAATTTCTATTAAGCATGTATTTAGCTAGTGCTAAACACCCAAAAATGTAAGACCCAAACCCAGAAGCATCATTAAGCCAAGGGGTTCCTGAAACACACAGTCAGGAGCAGGCATCAGCAGTACAACAGATGGTTTCATAACCCCTAAGATTGAAAGATCAATGTGGAAATTTCTATTAAGCATGTATTTAGCTAGTACTAAACATCCAAAAATTTAAGGCCCAAGCCCAGAAGCATCATTAAAGGGTACCTCTCATCAAAAAAACTTTTGATATATTATAGATTAATGTATGCAGAATAACTTTACAATTGCATGTTATTAAAAAAATATGCTTCTTTCTATTTAATTTTCCACTTTGAAGAAATGACCACTAGGGGTCTCCCTGCCAGTCATGGCAGCAAGCATTTCAGACTAATGCTGGAGTCCTAAACACTACAAGCTGCCAGTCGGCTTTGTTCACAAAGGAGAACACTCAGAGCTGCCAGCCTGCTTTTTTCACAGCCTGTTTGGCTGTGAACAAAGCAGGCTGGCAGCTCTGAGTGTTTAGGACTCCAGCATGAGTCAGAAATGCTTGCTGACAGGACTGATGGGGAAAAATACAATAGAAAGAAGCATATTTTTCATTAACATGCTACTGGAAAGTTATTCAACATTCATTAATCTAAAATATATCAAAAGTTTATTTGATGAGAGTTACCCTTTAAGCCAAGTAGTTCCTGAAAGACACAGCAGCAGTCAGGAGCAGACATCAGCAGTATCCAAGGTATCCAAGAGGGTTTCATAACCCCTTACATTGAAAGATCAAGCTTGAAATCTCAATTAAGCATTTATGTTAGCTAGTGCTACCATAAAATAATTGGAGTTAATATCCCAGTCCCAAAAGCATTGGAAAACGATATATTGGCTGATTGACACAGCCTGGAGGTGGGGAAAGCATGATGAGTCCATATAGTGTCTGAATGGTACAGCCTGAAGGTGGCTGAAGCATGAGGAGACCATATAGTGGCTGAATGACCCAGCATGGTGGTGCTGGCAGCATGAGGAGACTATAAAGTGGCTGAATGGCACAGCCAGGAGTTGGCAGCAGTATGAGTAGACATTAGGCCTTCACAATCCCTAAGATTAAAAGATGAATTCAGAAATTTAAACCGAAGATTTTGGGTAGCTAGTGCTACCATAACAACATTTTTATTCCCAGACCCAGGCGCAGCAGCAGTATCAGTAAACCGTATATTGCCTGAATGACAGAGCCTGGAGTTGGCAGAAGCATGAGGAGTCCATTGAAATGTATGATTTTGAAATTTAAATTTAAGATTTTGAAATTTAAATTAAGAATTTTGAAATTGAACTTTTAACTCCCAAGTTTTAGTGTCCCGGGCCCCGGCGTGTGGGTACAAAGGACCAAATCTAACAGGGAGTCACATGTCACATGGCAGCACAATGACAGAGCCTAGAGATGACATCAGTACGAGGAGACTATATAGTGGCTGAATGGCACAGCCTGGAGTTGGCTGAAGCATGAGGAGACCATATAGTGTCTGAATGGCACAGCTGGGAGTTGGCGGCAGATGAGGAGACAATAAGGGCCTCACAATCTCTAAGAATAAAAGATGAATTTTGAAATTTCCATTGAAGATGTATGGTACCTAGTGCTACCATAAACATATATAGGTAATGTCCTAGGATCAGCAGCATCACTAAACCATGTAGTTGCTGAATGACACAGACAGGAGCAGTCAGCAGCAGGAGTGCACAAGAGGTTTTCATAACACATAAGATTGAAAGATCAATGTTGAAATCTCAATTAAGCATGTATGTAAGCTAGTGCTAACATCCAAAAATGTAAGGCCCAAGCCCAGCAGCATCACTAAGCCAAGTAGTTCCTGAAATACACAGCCTGGAGCAGGCATCAGCATGACTTTACAAGAGGGCTTCACAACCCCTAACATTATGTTAATGTTGAAATCTGTATAGAAGATGTATGTTAGCTAGTGCTATCATCAACATTTTTTAGGCACAGGCCCAGCAGCATCACTACACCATATAGTTACTGAAACACACACCCTGGATCAGGCAGCAGCAGAAGTACACAAGAGGGCTTCATAACCCCTAACATTAAAAGGTGAATATTGAAATCTGTAGAGAACATGAATGTTAGCTAGTGCTAACATCAACAAAAAATTAGGCACAGGCCCAGCAGCATCAGTAAGCCAAGTAGTTCCTGAAACACACAGCCTGGATCAGGCAGCAGGATGCGTACATAAGAGGTCTTCACAACCCCTAACATTAAAAGATCATAGTTGAACTCTTTATTGAGCATGTATGTTTGCTAGTGCTACCATAACAAATTGTAGGTAATATCCAAGACAGTCCCAGCAGCATCAGAAAACAATATATTGGCTGAATGACACAGCCTGAGGTGGCATCAGGAGTCCTGAAAGTGACCCTAATGCAAGCAATTTCTGAAACTGGGGACCAGCACCTTAATTATGTTTTTTTCAGTATACATGGCAGCACAATGAGAGAGCCTGGAGGTGGTAGCATCAGCATGAGGAGACCATATAGCAGCACAATTATAGAGCCTGGAGGTTGCAGCATCAGCATGAGGAGACCATAGAGCAGCACAATGAGAGAGTCTGGAGGTGGCAACATCAGCATGAGGAGACCATATGGTGGCACAATGAGAGAGCCTGGAGGTGGTAGCATCAGCATGAGGAGTCCATATGGTGGCACAATGACAAAGCGTGGAGGTGGTAGCATTAGCATGAGGAGACCATAGAGCAGCAGAATGAGAGAGCCTGGAGGTGACAGCATCAGCATGAGGAGACCATATTGCGGCACATTGACAGAGCCCCTAGGTGGTAGCAATAGCATGAGGAGACCACAGAGCAGCATTATGACAGAGCCTGGAGGTGGCAGCAGAAGCATGAGGGCCATGCCAACTGAGAGTTGACTGGGGGTGTCAGATGTCACTTGAGATGAAGTGGATGACAGAGTGAACCGATCAATCACGGCTGCTGGGTTGCTGGTCGCGACACGACTTCTAGCTGAAACTGGGAGCTCAGGCCTCTCGCTGCGACTCTGGCTGCCACTCACCCCTACTCTGCTGCGACCTCTGCCTGCGCCTGATGAATTTAGGCCTCTGCCACTCCCCTGTGCACGTCCTGGCAATACTCTTCCTGACATACTTATTGCGTATATGAGGGGAGTACAATACGCTTCACTACACTTAAAACAGTTTTTGTCTAGAACAGCAGCATTTGTGTACTATTGGCTGTCCTTTCAAAGTATCTAGGCCCTTGACAGATTAATAAGTGCAAAATAGTACACAACTTAGATTTATGTATGCAGTATGCACTAATGAGGGCAGAAAAATGCGTTACAAAGCGCCTAAAAACGTAGTATTTTTTTTAACACAAGCCAGCCGGTGATTACTTTTGTCTGTCCTTTCACAGTATGTAGACTATTGACAGATTAACATGTACAAAATGGTAACAACAACAGCCAGTGATTACTTTTCCCTGACTTTTCACTGTATGTAGGCTTCTTACAGATTAACAGGTACAGAAAAGTGCACTACTTAGATGTAGGTATGTGGTATGCACGTATGAGGGCAAAAAAATGTGCTACAGTACACTTGGAAAACTTATTTTCATAAAACAACAGCCAGTGAATACTTTTCCGTGGCCTTTCACAGTATGTAGGCCCTTGACAGATTGACAGGTAAAAAAAAAGTGCACTACTTAGATGTAGGTATGTGGTATGCACATATGGGGGCAGAAAAAGGTGCTACAATACGCCTAAAAACTCTGTATTTTTGTAAAACACCAGCCGGTGAGTACTTTATCTTGGACTTTCACAGTATGTAGGCTCTTGACAGATAAACGGATATAAAATGGTACACTACTTAGAGGTATGTATGCAGTATGCACTTATGAGGGCAGAAAAATGCGCTACAAAGCGCCTAAAAACTTTGTATTTTTTTAAAACACCAGCCGGTGATTACTTTTGTCTGTCCTTTCACAGTATGTAGCCCCTTGACAGATTAACAGGTACAAAATGGTACACTACTTAGATGTCGGTATGTGTTCTGCACGTATGAGGGCAAAAAAATGTGCTACAGTACACTTGAAAAACTTATTTTCATAAAACAACAGCCAGCGATTACTTTTCCCTGGCCTTTCACTGTATATAGGCTTGTTACAGATTAACAGCTACAAAAAAGTGCACTACTTAGATTTAGGTATGTGGTATGCATATAAAATAAAAGGGGCTACAGTACACTTGGAAAACGTATTTTCGTAAAACACCAGCCAGTGATTACTTTTGCCTGGACTTTCCCAGTATCTAGACTTGTTACAGATTTACAGATACAAAATAGTAGACTGCTTTGATGTAGGTATGTGGTATGCACGTATGAGGGCAGGAAAATGCACTACAGTCTGCTGAAAAAATGTATTTTTGGACAACAGCAGCAGTACACAACAGTGCAGCACCACAAAAAAAAAAAAAAGTGCATTAAACCCAAAATTGCACTCTGTCAAAGAGTATTAAGAATGGAGTGAACTGCTGGTTATTATACCGTCTACAGACTAGTATAAGCAGCAGATCATTTCTTGTGGAAAAAATACACAGAATTGCGCGGAAAAATCACTCCTGCCTCCTCTGCTAAGCTTGATGAAGTTGAGGCAGCTTGTTGAGGCAGCCCCTCTCTGATAAATACTGAATAAAGTGACTGGGAGGTTAATGGCTGGCGTAAAAATCCTTTTAAGTGAGAACAAGCAAAGCACTGCACTGCTCTCTGTCCACAACGCTGATGTAACTAGCAGTTGGAAGTGGAACGCAGCGCTATGATCAATTCTGCATGTCTGTGTAACACACAGAGACACGCAGTCCGTCCTATCACTCTGCAGTGCATGGCATGAAATGAGCAGCTGCAAAATGGCTGCTGATTATATAGGGCTGTGACATCACAGCTGATAGGCTGTATCCTGCATGTGATTCAGGGTCATCCCACCTACCTCCCTTCCCGTCTTGCCTTCCTGCTTTCTCAGCATCCCCTGCCCCATGTACTGACATGTGGATCCGCCATTTTGTGTGTCCTGGAGCCTGGAACACTGTAAAATGGAGTTTAATTAAGCGATTCGCACAATAGAATCGCAGCGATATTTGTATTAGTCGCAAATCGAATATTTCCTGAAATTCGTAACAAATTCAGGTCCGTCTGCTTCGATTCGCTCATCTCTAGTCCCGACCCCCGCAGCCTGCACCCAGCGTTCGGAACAAAATATTTCGAACACTGGGGCAGTGGAGTACTCCTTTAAAGGGGTTGTGCGCTGCCCTGCAGTTCAGAGCTCCTCTCGCAGCGTCCGGAAGTTCATTAATCCAAATGCTGTGTGCGGGCTTCCGTGTTCGTGGCCGCCGGGCGTGACGTCACGCCCGGCCCCTTCGTGACGTCTCGCCCGCCCCCTCGTGACGTCTCGCCCGCCCCCTCAACGAAAGTCTATGGGAAGGGGGCGCAACCGCTGTCACGCCCCCTTCCCATAGACTTTGGTAGAGGGGGCAGGCGTGACGTCACGAGGGGGCGGGCGAGACGTCACGAAGGGGCCGGGCGTGACGTCACGCCCAGGCGGCCGCGAACACGGAAGTCCGCACACAGCGTTCGGAGTAATGAACTTCCGGACGCTGTGAGCGGAGCTCCGAACTGCAGGGCAGCACACAACCCCATTAACACTGTGAAATTTGTGCTCTACCTTTTATCATGACTGATAAACTGTAAACAGAGCTCCAAATTCCCTGAATGCTTGCAGCCACCACTTTGGGGAGCTTTGGGACCTATGCATATTGTATTTTTGTTGAGTTCTACAGTATAACTACCCCTAGTACAATGGTCCCTCAACAAATTATGGTAATCCGTTCCAAACGGACCATCGTTTGTTGACACCATCGTATGTTTAGGGATCCATGCAATGTAAAGTATAGAACAGTGGTCTACAACCTGCGGACCTCCAGATGTTGCAAAACTACAACACCCAGCATGCTGGGAGTTGTAGTTTTGCAACATTTGGAGGTCCGCAGGTTGAAGACTACTGGTATTGGAGGTTATACTCACGTATCCCCGCCGCTCCGGACCGTCACCGCTGCCCTGGATGTCACCTTCCATCGCTGTTGCCACGTCCCCAGGGTGTCTCCGATGCTCAGCAAGGCCTCTGCTTCCCCGGCATCCTCGTTCTCCATCGCCGCCATCACGTCGCTACGCACACCGCTCCTATTGGATGACGGGATGGCGTGCGATGTGATGACGACCATAGAGAGCGCCGATGATGCAGGGGATCCCGAAGAGGATGCGCTGGAGCCCCGAGGACAGGTAAGTGATCGTCAGCGGACCACACGGGGCACCGTAAACGGCTATCCGGTGGCAACTGAAGCAGTCTGCGCTGCCGGATAGCCGTTTATGTGATGGCCCCGACATACAAAAGCATCATATGTTGATGCTGCCTTCAACATGCGATGGCCTCTGAGAGGCCATTGCATTTTGAAATTATCGTATGTCGGGGCAATCTTAGGTCGGGGGGTCACTGTATTGACTTCACATGGCAAAATGTATAATTTCATTCTATAGCTACATATGCCTAAACATAAAAAAAAAGCACAAAATAGCAATTCTTGTTATGATACAATTTTCCTTTACAAGATATCTTTGTGTGCATTATGTTTAACTCCTTAAGGACGCAGGGTTTTTCAGTTTTTGCACTTTCGTTTTTTCCTCCTTACCTTTAAAAAATCATAAACCTTTCAATTTTCCACCTAAAGATCCATATTATGGCTTATTTTTTGCGTCACCAATTCTGACTTTTTGATCACTTTTTATTCATTTTTTAATGGTTTAAAAAGTGACCAAAAAATAAGCTTTTTTGGACTTTGGAATTTTTTTTACATGTACGCCATTGACCGTGCGGTTTAATTAACGATATATTTTATAGTTCGGACTTTTACGCACGTGGCGATACCACATATGTTTATTGTTATTTACACTGTTTAATTTTTTTTTATGGGAAAAGGGTTGTGATTCAAACTTTTATTAGGGAAGGGGTTGTATGACCTTTATTAACACTTTTTTAAACTTTTTTTTTTTTGCAGTGTTATAGCTCCCATAGGGACCTATAACACTGCACACACTGATCTCTCATGCTGATCACTGGCGTGTATTAACACGCCTGTGATCATGTTATCGGCGCTTGACTGCTCCTGCCTGGATCTCAGGCACAGAGCAGTCATTCGTCGATCGGACACCGAGGAGGCAGGTAAGGGCCCTCCCGGTGTCCTGTAAGCTGTTCGGGACGCCTTGATTTGATGACATCACGAGCACAGTTCTCTCTGCTGACGTTATAATAATAACGCTTTATTTATTGTTGTCCTCAGTGGGATTTGAACCCAAGTCCCCAGCACTGCAAGGCAGCAGTGCTAACCACTGAGCCACCATGCTGCCCTTAGCATACATCTGCTATGCATCTGCTATGCATGGTTGCTAAAATGGACAGAGATGTCAGCAGAGAGCACTGTGCTCGTGATGTCTTCAGTGTTCCAAAAAGAAAGGAATTTCCTCTGTAGCATTCAGCAGCTAATAGGTACTGGAAGGATTCAGATTTTTTAATAGAAGTAATTTACAAATGTGTTTAACTTACTGCCACCAGTTGATTTAAAAGAAAAAAGGTTTTCACCGGAGTACCCCTTTAAGTGCAACCATCATAATAGGAGTGTGCTATAATTTGCAACTTTGATGTTGTCCTCTCTGGGGGCATCTCGTGTTTCACCATTGCAGATTGTGTCCATTTCGCTTATTCTTCAACAAAAGTTCTAATCAAAGCGAAGCCTTATGATATTATCACTTTGATAAGACACCACACTTCTTCAGCACCTGGTGTGCAGAGGAGCCTTGAGAATTGCTGCTTGATATTGTAGATAGTGACTAGAAAGTCAGAACATTTCGGTTTCATTATTTTCTGCTATCACCGTGATTAAAATCAGAACACATCGATCTGCACAGGGCTGGCTTCCATGACAACCGCTTCTTTACTGCCTCCCACATTTTTTGACCAAACAGCATTTAAGATAAAAAAAAAAATATCATAGATAAGCGGCAAATATGTGTGTTGCACTTAAATTCATGAGAAAATATGTCCACTCTTCATTATTCTGCCCATATACCAGCATTTCCATCTGCTGACAAAAGAACTTTAGCAATCGGGCTCTCATCATATGTCAGGCTTGTGTTTTATAGCCTAATGTCATTTTTTATTGCTGGAGTTTTAGTGCAAAACTGTCAGAGATTTATTAAAGTGATGGAAGGAGAACCGCAGCTGAAATGCAAGCTCATCTACATGAAGAGATGGTTCACATAGAGTTATTAACCCCTTAAGGACACAACCCATCATGACCTTAAGGACCAGAGCATTTGTTGCACATCTGACCACTGTCACTTTAAGCATTAATAACTCTGGGATGCTTTTCCTAACCATTCTGATTCAGAGAAAGTTTTTTTGTGACATATTCTACTTTATGTTAGTGGAAAATTTTCGTTGATACTTGCATCCTTTCTTGGTGAAAAAATTCCCAAATTTCATGAAAATTTAAAAAATTTAGCATTTTTCTAACTTTGAAGCTCTCTGCTTGTAAGGAAAATGGACATCCCCAATAAATTATATATTGATTCACATATACAATATGTCTACTTTATAATGGCATCATAAAGTTGACATGTTTTTACTTTTGAAAGACATCAGAGGGTTTCAAAGTTCAGCAGCAATTTTCAAATTTTTCATGACATTTTCAAAATCTGCATTTTTCAGGGACCAGTTCAGGTTTGAAGTGGATTTGAAGGGCCTTCATATTAGAAATACCCCATAAATTACATATTATAGAAACTGCACCCCTAAATGTATTCAAACATGACATTCAGAATGTTTGTTAACCCTTTAGGGGTTTTCCAGGAATAGCAGCAAAGTGAAGGAGAAAATTCCAAATCTTCATTTTTTACACTCGCATGTTCTTGCAGACACAGTTTTTTTTAATTTTTACAAGGGGTAATAGGAAAATAAGCCTGCAAAATTTGTAACCCAATTTCTCTCGAGTAAGGAAATACCTCATATGTGGATGTAAAGTGCTCTGTGAGTGCAGTAGAGGGCTCAGAAGGGAAAGAGCGACAATGGGATTTTGGAGAGTCAACTTTGCTGAAATGGTTTTTGGTGGGCATGTCGCATTAAAGAAGCCCCTATGGTGCCAGAACAGCAAAAAAAAAAAAAAAAAAACACATGGCATACTATTTTGGAAACTACACCCCTAAAGGCATGTAACAACAGGTTCAGTGAGCCTTAACACCCCACAGGTGTTTGACAACTTTTTGTTTAAGTCAGATGTCTAAATTATATTTTTATTTTTTTTCACTAAAGTGCAGTTTTTCCCCCCAAATTTACAATTTTTACAAAGGGTAATGGGAGACAATGCCCCCCCCCCCCCCACACCAAATTTGTAATCCTATTTCTTTGGAATATCGAAATACCCCATGTGTGGACATAAGATACTCTGCGGGCAAACTAAGAGGTGCTATGCTCATAAGAGAAGGAGCCACATTTGGATTTTGGAAAGCAAATTTTGCTGAAATGGTTTTTGGGGGGCATGTTGCATTTAGGAAGCCCCTGTAGTGCCATAACAGCAAAAAATCCCCCACAAGTGATCACGGCAAGTAGTACTGTTAAAGTCACTGCTGGTGGTGGATCCTCTGGGCCTGTGTGGATGTAGATGTGAGCCGTGCCAGGGAGCGGAGTCTAAGGTGCTGCTGGTTTTCACCAGAGCCCGCCGCAGAGCGGGATGGACCCAGGCGCTACCCCTGGCACGACCCGTCCACACAGGTAGCTGGGAGGAGGCTTGGCACAGAAGGAGATTGGCGGGTCATGGCAAGATGGCAGCTGGTCAGGACAGGAACACAGCTGCAGGGTAGGAAGGTAGCAAGGAACAGGGACGCAGAAACTGAGACACAGAACTTTCTCTATGGCTGAAGACAACCGAAGAACTGGCAGGGAAAAAAGGGAGGAGCAGATATTTATGGACCAGGGAACAGGTGTAGACACTTAGATTAATTGGGCACTGGCCCTTTAAGAGTAAGAGCTCCAGCGCGCGCGTGCCCTAGGAGGCGGGGGCACACACGCCGGGGCTGAAGGGACCCAGAGAGTTGCGGAGGCTGAGTGAGGTGAGTGAAGGGCTGGGATTCACATGCGGGGACATAAACAAAGAGTGCTCACGTCTGGCACAAGTGTTACAACATGGCAACACCCCTCAAGGAATGTAACAAGGGGTACAGTAAGCCTTGACAACCCACAGGTGTTTGACGACTTTGCGTTAAAGTTGGATGTGTAAATGAAAAGTTATTTTTTTTCACTAAGATGCAGTTTTTTCCCCAAATTTTACATTTTTACAAGGGGTAATTGGAGAAAAAGCCCCCCAAAATTTGTAACACCATTTCTTCTGAGTATGGAAATACCCCATATGTGGATGTAAAGTGCTCTGCGGGTAAACTACAATGCTCAGAAGAGGAGGAGCGCCATTGAGCTTTTGGAAGGAGAATTTGTTTGAAATGGAAGTCGGGGGCCATGTGCATTTACAAAGCCCCAGTGGTACCAGAACAGTTGAACCCCCCCCACATGTGACCCCATTTTGGAAACTATACCCCTCACAGAATTTAATAAGGGGTGTACTGAGCATTGACACCCCACTGGCATTTGACAGATCTTTGAAACAGTGGGAAAAATGTAATTTTTCATTTTCAAGGACCACTGTTCAAAAATCTTGCAGACACCTTTGGAAAGTACATGCTCACTGTACCCCTTATTACAATAAATGTGCGGTGTAGTTTCCAAAATGGGGTCACATGTGGTGGTGTGCATTGTTCTGGCACCATGCTTTGGGCTTTGTAAACACAAATGGCCTTCAATTCCGGACAAATTTTCTCTCCAAAAGCCCAATGGAGCTCCTTCTCTTCTGAGCATTGTAGTGCACACGCAGAGCACTTTACATCCACATATGGGGTATGTTCTTACTCAGAAGACATGGGGTTACAAATTTTGGGGGTCTTCTTTCCTATTTTCCCTTGTGAAAATGAAAAATTTAGGCTAACAAAAAAAAGTTATTTTCATTTTCCCATCCAACTTAAACGAACATTTGTCAAACACCTGTGGGGTGTTAAGGCTCATTATACCCCTTGTTACATTCCGTTAGGGGTGTAGTTTCCAAAATGGGGTCACATGTGGGTATTAATTTTTTGCGTTTATGTCAGAACCACTGTAAAATCAGCCACCCCTGTGCAAATCACCAATTTAGGCCTCAAATGTACATGGTGCTTTCTCACTCTTGAGCCTTGTTGTGTGTCCGTAGAGAATTTTACGTACACATATGGGGTATTTCCGTACTCAGGAGAAATTGCGTTACAAATTTTGGGGGTCTCTTTTTCCTTTTACCTCTTGTGAAAAGGAAAGTATGGGGCAACACCAGCATGTTAGTGTAAAATGTTTTCTTTTTTTATACTTTTCCTTTTCATAAGGGGTAAAAGGAAAAAAAAGCCCCCCAAAATGTTTAGTGCAATTTCTCCTGAGTGTATCCCTCCAAACGGTATCCCTCTAAATCTTGCAAAACTACAAATCCCAGCATGCCCAAACAGCAAACGGCTGTCTGGGCGTGCTGGGAGTTGTAGTTTTGCAACATCTGGAGGGCTACAGGGACCACTGTAAACTGTGGCCCTCCAGATGTTGCTATGTAACAACTCACCGTCAGTTGAAGGATAGCTGCAGCCGCCGCACACAGAGTATGGCCGCAGAAAGGAGGATCACAGCTGGTAAGGGACCTGCGGCGCCGGTCCCAGCACAGTTCCCCCCACTCTGCCCGGACTACTGTGGGTGGGCAGAGTGGGGGAACCAAACTTTAACCCCCCCTGCCCCCTGATTTGCTATTGGTCAGTCTCTTCTGACCGTCCAATAGCAGGGATAGGAGGGGTGGCACCCCTGCCACCTCACTCCTATCCCTTCAGGGGGATCAGGGGTGTCTTGGACAGCCCTTATCCCTCTTATTTTCCAGGTCACCGGAAACCCGTATGACCCGGAATCGCCACAAGTCGCCGGTCTGAATTGTCTCAGGACCCCCCTAGGCATTGTCACGGGATGCCTACTAAATGATTTCCCTGGGTCCTTAACTCCTCAAGGACTTCTATTTTGCTGACCTATAACTTTTTTATTTTTCCGAATAAGCGGCAGTATGAGGGCTCATTTTTAATTTTTTTTTACTTTTTTAAAGTTTTTTTTTTAAAGTTAAGGGACTATTTATAGCAATTATTTGATTGCTAATACTGTTCAGTGCTATGCATAGGTACATTTATGTCCTGCGTCGTTAATGGGTTAAGTACCAGGGAGCCAGGGCTTGCCTGTATGCCCTGTGTCCTTAAGTGGTTAATGGGGTACTCCAGTGGAAAACATTTTTTCTTATTTTTTTTTATCAAATGGTGCCAGAAAGTTAAAAAGATTTGAAATTTTTTTCTATTTAAAAATCTTAATCCTTCCAGTACTTATCAGCTGCTGTATGCTCCAGAGGAAGTTATTTTCTTTTTGAGTTTTTTTTCTGTCTGATCACATCGCTCTCTGCTGACACCTCTGTTCATGTCAGGAACTGTCCAGTGCAGGATAGGTTTGCTATGGGGAATTGCTCCTGCTCTGGACAGTTCCTGACATGGACAGAAGTATCAGCAAAGAGCATTGGCAAAAGGCAAAAATCAACACATTAAAGGGTATTCTGGGCAAAAACATCTTATCCCCTATCGAAAAGATAGGGGATAAGATGTCTGATCGCGGGGGGCCCGCCGCTGGGACCCCCCGCGATCTCCCTGCAGCAGCCCGCATTCTATGCGTAGCTGCGTCTGCAGTTTCGAAAACCGCTGGGCTTCCGAGACGGGGACGTGACGTCACGCCACGCCCCCTCCATTCATTTCTATGGGGGGGGGGCGTAATGGCCGCAACACCCCCTCCCATAGATATGAATGGAGGGGGCGTGGCGTGACATCACGTCCCCATCTCCGAAGCCCGGCGGTTTCCGAAACTTCAGACGCAGCTACGCATAGAATGCGGGCTGCTGCAGGTAGATCGAAGGGGGCCCCGCGATCAGACATCTTATCCCCTATCCTTTTGTTTTTGCCAGGAATACCCCTTTAACCCCTTAACGATGCAGGACGTATATTTACGTCCTGCGCCGGCTCCCGCGAAATGAAGCGGGATCGCGCCGCGATCCTGCATCATATCGCGTCGGTCCCGGCGCTCATCAACGGCCGGGACCCGCGGCTAATACCACACATCGCCGATCGCGGCGATGTGCGGTATTAACCCTTTAGAAGAGGCGGTCAAAGCTGACCGCCATTTCTAAAGTGAAACTGAAAGTGACCCGGCTGCTCAGTCGGGCTGTTCGGGACCGCCGCGGTGAAATCGCGGCGTCCCGAACAGCTGATCGGACACCGGGAGGGCCCTTACATGCCTCCTCTGTGTCTGATCGACGAATGACTGCTCCGTGCCTGAGATCCAGGCAGGAGCAGTCAAGCGCCGATAATGCTGATCACAGGCGTGTTAATACACGCCAGTGATCAGCATAGGAGATCAGTGTGTGCAGTGTTATAGGTCCCTATGGGACCTATAACACTGCAAAAAAAATGTAAAAAAAAAGTGTTAATAAAGGTCATTTAACCCCTCCCCTAATAAAAGTTTGAATCACCCCCCTTTTCCCATAAAAAAAATAAAACAGTGTAAAAAAAAAAAATAAACATATGTGGTATCGCCGCGTGCGTAAATGTCCGAACTATAAAAATATATCATTAATTAAACCGCACGGTCAATGGCGTACGTGCAAAAAAATTCCAAAGTCCAAAAAAGCGTATTTTGGTCACTTTTTATACCATAAAAAAATGAATAAAAAGTGATCAAAAAGTCCGATCAAAACAAAAATCATACCGATAAAAACTTCAGATCACGGCGCAAAAAATGAGTCCTCATACCGCCCTGTATATGGAAAAATAAAAAAGTTATAGGGGTCAGAAGATGACATTTTTAAACGTATAAATTTTCCTGCATGTAGTTATGATTTTTTCCAGAAGTGCGACAAAATCAAACCTATATAAGTAGGGTATCATTTTAACCGTATGGACCTACAGAATAATGATAAGGTGTAATTTTTACCGAAATATGCACTGCGTAGAAACGGAAGCCCCCAAAAGTTACAAAATGGCGTTTTTTTTTTCAATTTTGTCGCACACTGATTTTTTTTTCCGTTTCGCCGTGCATTTTTGGGTAAAATGACTAATGTCACTGCAAAGTAGAATTGGTGACGCAAAAAATAAGCCATAATATGGATTTTTAGGTGGAAAATTGAAAGGGTTATGATTTTTAAAAGGTAAGGAGGAAAAAACGAAAGTGCAAAAACGGAAAAACCCTGAGTCCTTAAGGGGTTAAGGAAACGTTCTCAGGATCATAACTCACAGCAAGTTACCTGCTACGGAAAATCCAATGCGAGCTACGCTACAGTTAACAGGTCCGAGGGCAATCTGCAAATCTGCCCCGATTGCGCACATTCGGTGAACTCATTGAAGTGAATGGTAGTGAAACTCGCACCTGCTGAGAATTACAATTGTGTAAACATACCCTAAGAGGGTAATTTCACAGGTATTCTACTTTGTAGCCAGTACAGCTTGATCCTGATCAGCTGAAAGAGCGGGCAGAGGGTCCCTACCTGCTTCTGTTCCATCTGATAGCGCTCCAATAATGCAGGCAGTCTCAGCAGCCTGTAAAAATGGAGTGCCGATAACACTGATCAATGATGTATGGGCACAGCATTAATCAGTGTATGCAATCATAAGATTGCATGAACTAGTTCCCTATGGGGATAGCAAATAAAGTGTTAAAAAAAACTTTGTAAATATGAATAAGCCCTTTCCCTAATAAAAGTTTGAGTCACCCCCCTTTCCCCGTTGTATCCTTAAAAAAAATTATGTTAACAAAAAATAAACAAAACATATGTGGTATCACCATTTGCGTAAACTTTGGAACTATTAAAATATAACGTTAATTAATCCATACGGTTATTGGAGTAAACGTATAAAAATACCTTATTCCAGAATTGCTGATTTTTGGTCACTTCATATACCATAAAAAATTTATAAAAAGAGATCAAAAAGTCCTATCAGAATAAATGTGGGAACCCTCAGGTGTGGAGCAAGTAGGTGCCTTTGTTGTTTATGGATTCCCTCTCCTAAAGAAAGTGTGCTTTGCTCTTCGTCCACAGGTGAAACCTTAACAGTTAAAGGGGTACTCTGTCCCTAAGATGCTTGATCGCGGGGGTCCCGCCACTGGGGACCCCCACAATCTTTCATGCAGCATGCCTCCTCCCATAGGCTTTCATTGAAGTGGCGGAGCATGACATCACATGGGGCGGAGCCATGACATCACGATACTCCGGCCCCATGATCGTGATTCATCAGACCTGATGAGGCTGATGATAGTGGGGTGCTGCATGAAAGATTCTAGGGGTCCCTAACAGATGGACCTCTGCGATCTTACCTTTGGATAGGGGATAAGATGTCTTAGGGCCGGACTATCCCTTTAAAGGCTTGTTTTCATGTCCCTCACAGAATGCTATTTATTTGTTCACTTGTGTGTGTGTGTGGCCGTCAGTACGTTGAACACACTGTTCAGACATTCACGGATGAAAAAGCATCACCATAATATCCAGACTTATTTTATGGATCACAGTGTTTCTTGTCATGTATGTCTACTGCACAATGGTAATAGGGATGTTTGGAGCCTATCTATTTAAGAAACTATTCTAAAATATCTTCTATTGTAGATACTTCTGGCAGAAACTAATTAATGGGAAATCCTTTTAGATCTAAATGTTTAATACCTTGGCACCAAAGGGCTTAAACTGTTGTATGAAATTTTCCTTTTTGTAAGGAAAACTTTTTTTTTGATTGTACATACATTTTAACTTACATGTACTATTTTGTGATGTTGATAGGGATGACCCTTATGTTTCTGATTACTGACCAATATTTTAATACTAAATGCCAATATGATATAATGCTGAATGCATTTCTATTTGTTGAACTATGCACCACTTTTCTGAATAACCTTGGATCAACGCCAGACAGCCCAAAATGCTAAATACAAAACATTTCATCCTATCGCTTTGCCTGTAACTGAGATTAACCTTGGAATGAAGATTATGAATACAGGAAATATAAACATTGGACTTCGTGGAAAGATGAAGAAATCTCAAGCTAGAACTCTCACAAGATAAAAGACCTATGTTACACCACAAATGACTTATCAGCATATAGGATGACGCATATTTTATCCTTCAACCCTATATACTCAAAATATTATCTGTTTGTGTCTCTGGACTGAAACCTTGCAATGGCGTCACTCAGGAGTATTAAGACAAAACATTTGATGAGCAGAGAACTTTTTCCAAGAAATTAATGGACACTAGATATGCAAGAATTTTACGGACGCAATATTTGAACAACCAATCAGAATGTAATATGCTAATTGTGAAGTCATAATTTACCCTCCTACTTTGCAATGTTAAAACCAACTGTTTCTTCCTGAATAAAGTAGTACTCTTTTGGGAGCACCAGAGCTACCAGACAAGAAAGAGTGTATACCAACGTATCCTGTGTGGTGTATATCTTTTTGTGTCGACACTTGGCAAAGTATATAGCAGCCCGGTCAATCACATTTGAAAAGCCCCACTCGACTCATCCTTAACAGTTGGTGGCAGCTTGGGATAGCGGAACCACGCTCGAGGGAAGATACGAATCCAGTGGAGCGACACTTTGAGATGCCCAAGGCAAACCATTATTACCCAAACTAGGGGAGCGATCAACCCCACTAAGAACACGGTAAGTCTGCTGATTTGATGAATCTGTAGCCTTGCTTGTGTTTTTTTTGGGTAGTTTGGGGAGTCTGGACGGCCCAGGTCGACCCTCTAGATTTAACTCTTAGCGACAGAGATGTTCCCACTGTGTTGTTCTCTTGTTTTTTTTTAGTCGCTTGTGATTGACTGCCGCTTTAAATAGGCTTAGAAGGCAAAGCAGGTTAGGATTTTTCTTTGCCACAAGTTTGCAGGCTTATAAAAACAATTTTTTTCTCTATTCCTTGGGCTGTAAATTCCTTTATCTGAGAAGCAGATAAGGTGTGCTGTAACAAGGTCAGATCCGTTTTATAATGTAAACAGGAGAATGATTTAACTGGAAGAAAGATTCATTAGGATTTTTGAGTTTTTAAAAAATCCAGTTTTTTTTTCTTTCCTGATAGTCCGGATTTAATTAAATTTTAGATTTTTTAATTTTATGGATTAGGCCGAGGAAGATAAATTACATAGATTTTTGAGTTCTAGGTTCTCCAATCTCTTTTTCTTAACATGGGCAAAATAACTTTTCTAGATGTCAGATAAGCTGACAGCTTTAGATCTGTTTCGGCCAGTAACTTTTTCCTGGGTTAGAGAATTTTGAGTTCTAGGTACTCCAATCTCTTTTTCTGAACATGGGCAAGATAACTTTTCTAGATGTCAGATAAACTGATAGCTTTAGATTTGTTTCGATCGGTAACTTTTTCTTGGGTTGGAGAACGGCATCACTGATAATTTTTTTGTCTGTTCTGGAGCAAGGATAGTGGCTCCCGTCCCTTTTGTATTTCGGATCAGTGATGCATAAGAGTAGCAGATTATAGTGGCATCATACAAACGGTGGTTGTCACGTTGACACCCTCTTTTGTTTGGTGTTTTAGTATAAATTTTTGGGCCAATCCACAGAGGTTTTTTTTTTGGGTGACTGTGTGAAGGGAAGGATGTATGGCTGTGTGAGAAGTGTGTCAGTGTTGTAAATTTAATTGTTGAGTAGGATTAATTGCCTTAGTGTCCCCTAAAGAATGTTCCTTGCTGGTTTTGTTACATGGTGGTTTGAGTGGACAAATGGCTGTGTGCATTGTGTTGAGGAAATTGGTGTTTTTGGTCCGGTGTGTGCAAGTGGTGGGAGCAGATTGTTGTAAATAGTTTGATAGGATTAGAGAGATTCTTGTCAGAATAGAGATTCAACGTGTTGATTGACAAGCAGGTGATTTGTGAAGGGAAAAGCATGTGAAAATTAAGTTAGTTGAAAGTTTGGAATACGGTATATTGGTGGTTAATGGATAGAGGTAGTCATATACAGCTGTGTTATATACAATATTTGAATACAGTTTTAAGCTGAAAGGCAAAGGAAATGAAAAAAGTGACTGCTGCTGTTTAGGAGGATGATGCTGCAGAAGATGCAGGCTGTTTGAGCAGAGCTGGAAGTGTTTGTGTATGTGAGATGATGGTACAGGAATGTAGTAAGTTCAATAAAGTTGTTGAAGTGATGAAACAGTGTTAATCCTTTAATCCTTTGTTCAGGAAAGTACTGAAGGTGTTAGGGGGGAAACTTGGGGGTCCTCTGGATCAATGAGGGAGATGAGTGAATGGAATGCAGATAAGGTATTAGGTCTCTGGGAAAGTTAGGTGTATGTAGTCATGTGCTGATGTTCATAAAGAGTTCTTGTGATAGAAAGTATGTTGTATATGTGTAATGTGTACTGATGAATCAGGAATGTATGGGAAATGACCAGTGAATGTTTCCACTATGAAGTTGTTTGTGTTGTAATGAATTTTGTTGTCAGAAGTGGAGGATATCCGCGTGGTATTGAATGAACCGTTTAATGATATTTCATTAAAGGGGTATTCCAGGCAAAACCATTTTATATATATATCAACTGGCTCCGGAAAGTTAAACAGATTTGTAAATTACTTCTATTAAAAAAATCTTAATCCTTCCAATAGTTATTAGCTTCTGAAGTTTTCTGTCTAACTGCTCAATGATGATGTCACGTCCCGGGAGCTGTGCATGAGGGAAAATATCCCCATAGGAACTGCACAGCTCCCAGGACGTGAGTCATCAGAGAGCAGTTAGACAGAAAACAACAACTCAACTTCAGAAGCTAATAACTGTTGGAAGGATTAGGATTTTTTATAGAAGTAATTTACAAATCTGTTTAACTTTCTGGAGCCAGTTGATATATAAAAAAAAGTTTTGGCCTGGAATACCCCTTTAATTTCCTTATCTTCACAGTTGTACGGATGGATGCCATGCCAAAAATGAAATGTATTAGAAAATGTGATTCATTGTCTGATTATATTACAGGAGTAACAAAAGAAGTTTGGGCAATAAAAATAAAATGAGACAAAAGGAAAAAAGTGATCACTATTCAATTGATAAATGTTTAAAATCAGCAAATTTTTTTCTTTCTTCCCCCAAAACAGCTCTACTTAACTTTTTCTTTTGCATTTTTTTTTTGGTGTGAATGTAGGCCATGTGTGTTATGTGGGCCCTGTGTGTTTGTATGTCGGTATTGTTACATGTTACATGTGTCTTGTATGTCTCTTGTTGTAAAGTAGCGCAGAAATCCAGTGAGATGCTGGACACTCAAAGGTTTTTGACAAATGAGCTAGTTTTAGGGAAAGCAGAGGGCCAGGCTCAAAGGGACGGTGACTGGTGACATAGAGGTTTGGGAGGAGTAAGGTGCGGTTTACAGTGAGGATGACAGCCCCCTCTTCTGAAAAATCAAGAATCAAACTTGAAGGAAATGTTTATATATATAAACTGAATATGTTTATAGGACCTGCATATACAATGTGATATATTTTCTACGTTGCATTTATTTGAATAATACTGATTTTGAATGGATAACTTTATAATAAGATATATAATATTTTTTCCTCTCTTTCTCCTTCCCCTTTTGTCAGCTTTGCTACTCTCAGATTATGATTAAAATAGTTTTGAATTCATGAGGTTAAGCATTCAAGAGCTATAAAAAAAATATATCAGGCAATCCACGGTTAATGCTGAGTTGTAAATGCAAGTTTGTTCCAAGTAATGTAAAGATGTAATACATAAGACAGGATATATGGTGACCACACGCTGAATGAAGTTCTACTAAAATAAACCACTCAATCTGAGCTGGTGGTTCAGAGAAGTAGAGTTGAAGATATTCACTGATATATGTAAGATATTTGAAGTTATGACAATGAGTATGAATATACTTTTATTACCGCCCACAAGTAGAAGGTTGAAGTTGGAAAGTTTTTTTTAATCCTGGGGCGAACCAATCTGTAGTTGCAATTCAAGTGTTCAAATCCGAGAGCGGCCTGAGGAAGTGGCCATCGTAAAGATAAAACCAACATGAAGCAAGCACCAAAAGCCAAGGGGACTGAATGGTAATGGAGGCTGCCATCTCCCCACAACTCCCCACAACTATGGTACAAAGTGTACAGGTGGATGGGGAGAGTGGATTTTCCTAGTTAGGTCTCATGCAGGAACCGAGAGAAACCAATGGAAGAAGAAGAGAGGTGGTATAGGACAAAGACAGCATCTGAAAGTTGGTAAGAAACTGTGTATGCCAGCAGTCTTGTACCTCATGTTAACATACGCGGCCTCATACACTAAACAGAAGGAATGTGTGTAGTAATGTCCATATATTGGGTGGCCTCAGGATTTAACAAGGCAAAAAGAGAGTTTATACAGACTTCATATATTGGCATCTGTTATAACTTAGGTAAAAATAAAGGTACCCTACTAACACACTCCAGAACATCTTGCCTATCTCAGAGAATATATGAGTAGACTTCAGCTGATTGTCTAAGGTGGACCACTGTAAGTATATTCTTTGTCTGACTGTACTAAACTGTGCTGTCCGGTGGACACAATGGAAATAAGTGTGAGGAAAAAATAGAGGTACATTGTAATATATATTTTCCCTAAATAATTTCTGATGAAGGAAGGAAAAAAAGGGTAGAACTTGCTTGTCACATATCCCCAGGCTTGTGTAAATATTTTCCTTTTCAGCTCACTGTGAAAGTTTATTATCAATATCTCATAGCAGTTTGTACCAATCCAAGGTCAAAATGTAATTCTAAGTAATAATAACTGAATTGTAACTTAAGTGAACATTAGAAGCTTAAGACATTACATCTAAATGCCGGACTAGAGGTTCTGGACTAGCAGCTGAATTTCTTAAATTAATAAGCAAGACATTTTTTCCTACCGTTGTCATTTAAATAATTGTGGCTGCCATTTGTACATATTCATTAATGGTTTACAACCAGTATTGACACGTTAATACACTGGAAGTGAAATTGCATAATTATATTTGCACATTGGTTATGTGTCGTAAAAGTACACACAATTTGTAGTCCATTTATTTTAAATTAAAGGTATGTTCTCCAGAATGTGATAGTGGAGAGCATTTTACCTCTTCTTCATTTCGGGTGAGTCAGTTTCCTGGTGTTTTAAATATGTTGTGCATTTTGATTGGATCAGAATGAAGTGGGGAGGCATGAGTCTCCATTTTTTGATCCTGGCAGCCATGTTTAAAGATAACCCTAAAATACCAAATGATTGAAATGAAATAGTGCATTACACAAACATATTTTATATTCACCTTCTGTATATAAGCTGTACACTGTATAACCCATGACACGTGTTTTTAACATTTAAATTTTAACATTTTTCAAAACAACATGATGTTTTCAAGCCCCATATCAGCTTTGTTTCGGATATCTCTTGTCCTAGCTAGAATGCCCTTTATAGTCAGACATGAACAATATTTACTTTATGCTTTGTAAATAAATCATGGTTTAATAAGTGATATATATAATTTCATGGTAATTCGCAGTAATGCAAAAAAAAAAACTGAACTAATTTTTTTCTTGTTTTGGCTTCTTTTTCCTCAAAGATACTGGAAGTCAAATTTTCTGTTTTGCATAATGTTTTCTTTTTAGCTACTTCATGTTGTGTGTGCTTAACAAATATCTTTTATGGGGAAATTGATAGGGATGACCCTTATGTTTCTGATTACTGACCAATATTTTAATACTAAAATGCCAATATGCCATTGTTGATGCTCGAGGAAAATATTTGTTAAGCTACCCTCAACCCATAAACAGTTATTATTTTGCTTTCAATTGTCAATCGATATATATATATATATATATATATATATATACACTGTATTTTTCGCCGTATAAGACGCACTTTTTCTTCCCCAAAACGGGGGGCGGGGGAAGTTGGTGCGTCTTATACGGCGAATATACGTCCGAGGCTGCTGCTGGCGAGAGCGGGAAGTCAGCGGTAAGTGCAGAGGCTGCTGCGGTGCGGTACAGTGCTGACTACCCGCTCCCTGCCTGCAGCAGCCTCATGACCGCAGGTGAATTTTTCCCCTCACACCGGCTATGTTTATTGCCCTACGCCTGGAACATACAGTTCCAGGCTCCGGGCAGGTGAATTACTAATAACTGAATACTAAAAACCAGGGTGCCTCCAGCTGTTGTGAAACTACAACTCCCAGCATGCCCGATCCGGCAAAGGCTGTCCGGGCATGCTGGTAGTTGTAGTTTCACAACAGCTGGAGGCACCCTGGTTTTTAGTATACATGAATTAGTTTTTACCTGCTCTGGCCGGCCCCCGCCTGCAGCCGCACACCGGAGCCAGCCCGGGCAGATAATCATAGGTTTTCCTATGCCGGACATCCCTGTGTCCCGAAAAATCTTTTAGGGACATAAGGATGTCTGCGGGTCACTAACCATTCCCCGGCCGATGCGCGTCCTCCTCCGGTCCTCCTGCGGTCTTCCTGCGATCCTCCGCCTCTCTATGGTTGTACGCACGGGACCTCAGTGACGTCCCGTGCGTACAACCATAGAGGCGCAGGAGGACCGGAGGAAGACGCGAGCTGGCTGGGGCCTGGTGAGTGACCGGCGGCGCATAATCTTCAGTGTTCTGGTCACCCCTCCTCCGGTCCCGGCACCTACTGCTATGGTCCATAGGCCATAGCAGTAGATTGTGACACTGGGCCAGAGGAGCGGTGACTGGAACACTGTGGGGGCAGCACACAGACATACAGCCTCCAGCCGTACACTGTATATGGCTGGAAGCTGTATGTCTGTGGGGGGAGCTGCCTACCATTGTGGGGGAACTATACTGCCAACTATTGTGGGGGGAGGTGCCTACCATTGTGGGGGAACTATACTGCCAACTATTGTGGGGGAACTATACTGCCAACCATTGTGGGGGGGGGCTGCCTACCATTGTGGGGGAACTATACTGCCAACTATTGTGGGGGAACTATACTGCCAACCATTGTGGGGGGAACTATACTGTCAACTATTGTGGGGGAACTATACTGCCAACTATTGTGGGGGAACTATACCGATCTAAAATATTTTACTACAGTATTTGGTTCAGAATCTTTTTTTTCCTAGATTTTCCTCCTTTAAAATTGGGTGTGTCTTATATGCCGGAGTGTCTTATATGGCGAAAAATACGGTATATATATATCATGCTGGAAAAAGGCTCCAGGAGGAGCTGAAACGTTGTAATGCTGACATGAGATATTAAATCACTTTTTTGTTGGAGTGCTGCGCCTGTATCTGGTTCTTATCTTGGATGGACTCTGATCAAGTCCTTTGGGACGCTGGCACCAATTTTTTGGTTGGACTGGATAAGTAGTGCTGCTTTATTTTGGAATTATATATATATATATATATATATATATATATATATATATATTAATACTGATATATTTATATGTCATTTCTAATGCTGAATGCATTTCTATTTGTTGAACTATGCACCACTTTTCTGAATAACCTTGGATCAATGCCAGACAGCCCAAAATGCTAAATACAAAAATTTCATCCTATCGCTTTGCCTGTAACTGAGATTAACCTTGGAATGAAGATTATGAATACAGGACAAATAAACATTGGACTTCGTGGAAAGATGAAGAAATCTCAAGCTAGAACTCTCACAAGATAAAAGACCTATGTTACGCCACAAATGACTTATCAGCATATAGGATGACGCATATTTTATCCTTCAACCCTATATACTCAAAATATTATCTGTTTGTGTCTCTGGACTGAAACCTTGTAATGGCGTCACTCAGGAGTATTAAGACAAAACATCTGATGAGCAGAGAACTTTTTCCAAGAAATTAATGGACACTAGATATGCAAGAATTTTACGGACGCAATATTTGAACAACCAATCAGAATGTAATATGCTAATTGTGATGTCATAATTTACCCTCCTACTTTGCAATATTAAAACCAACTGTTTCTTCCTGAATAAAGTAGTACTATTTAGGGAGCACCAGAGCTTCCAGCCAAGAAAGAGTGTATACCAACGTATCCTGTGTGGTGTATATCTTTTTGTGTCGACACTTGGCAAAGTGTATAGCAGCCCGGTCAATCACATTTGAAAAGCCCCCACTCGACCCATCCTTAACAATGTCATTTCCTGTAATGTGATGGGGCTTGTGGGTATTTTAAATGTATTGTATGTAAAAATAATGGGAATTCAAGTGGAGAACAAAACAGACATGGTCGCACATTACAACATGCACAGTGATCTAAGGCTTCTCAGCAAAATGTATTAAACTAACAGGTCATTAGTGTACTTTATGATCATGAAGTATAAGCCTGCTAGCCACATCATGACCACCTGTAAGTAGTGGGCCCCTAACATCCCTAGCATAAAATGGTGCCACACTGAGCGGCATGGTTACTGCAGAATGGGCAAAACAAAAATTGGAACAGGACCCTCAGTTTACGCAGAAGATTTTGTTCAGTGATGAGGCAAACTTTTATGTGAATTGGGAAGTTAACAAACAAAACCACCGCTATTGGTCTGACACTAACCCAGATTGGATAGATCCCTCCAAGACTGGAACACAAAAATTGATGGAATGGTGTGGTATATGGGGTACAAAGATAGTGGGGACATTTTTCATCAATGGAAACCTCAAGGCCACTGGATATGCGAAATTGCTACATGCTGATGTGTTTCCCTCTTTATGCACTGAAGCTGGCACGTTCCCTGAGTTTTTCCAGCAAGATGGTGCACCACCACATTATGGGTGTCAGGTCCGAGCATTCCTAGATGAACAGTTTCCTGGAAAGTGGATTGGTCGTCGTGGGCCATTTGAATGGCCCCCAAGGTCTCCCGATCTGACCCCCTTAGACTTTTATCTTTGGGGTCATCTGAAAGCAATTGTCTATACTGTGAAGATACAAGATGTGCAGCACCTGAAACTACGGATACTGGAAGCCTGTGCTAGCATTTCTCCTGCGGTGTTGCTATCAGTGTGTGAAGAGTGGGAGAAGAGGGTTGCATTGACAATCCAACACAATGGGCAGCACATTGAAAACATTTTATAAGTGGTCAGAAACTTGTAAATAACTCATGGAAGAATAAAGTTACGTTAAAACCAAGCACATCATTGTTTTTCTTGTGAAATTCCCAATAAGTTTGATGTGTCACATGACCCTCTTCCTATTGAAAAAAACAAAAGTTGGATTCAAAATGGCCGACTTAAAAATGGCCGCCATGATCCCCACCCATCTTGAAAAGTTCCCCCCCCCCTCACATATCCTAATGTGCCACAAACAGGAAGTTAATATCTCCAACCATTCCCATTTTATTAAGGTGTATCCATATAAATGGCCCACCCTGTACTCTGATCCATGATCCATGCTTGATACATCTTCACAAAGGTCAGTCTCTCCACATTTTTCATGGACAGACAAGTTCTCCTTGGTGTTACTATAGCCCCTGCCACACTAAACACCCGCTCTGATGGGCCACTACTGGCCGGGCAGGAGAGCTTTTCCAGGGCAAACTTTGCTAGTTGCGGCCACAAATCAAGTTTGGCTGCCCAGAAGTCCAGTAGATCTTCAAGGTGTGTAGGCATGGTCATGTCAAGGTATGCCACCACCTGCTGGTTCAGGTACTGCTCCAGGTCTACCTGCTGCTGATGAGTTGCTTCACTATGCGGGTGAAGAAATCTACTCATCAGCGACTGTAGACTCAGGCTGCTGCTGATGGAGCTGGTACTGCTCCTGCCACCCCACCCCTCCCCAGCAGCCATGGCAGTGGAATGTGAGCGCAGAGAGTCAGAGAGTCCCCTAAGTCAGACCTACGAGAGGATGGACGATGGTGAAGATATGCATTGGCCAGCTGATTACGTACGATGTCTCTGTAGTAGGTCAGTTTGTCCTAAATCTCAGTGGGTGTAAAAAAGCCCCCCCCCATTTTGTGCCGGTAGCGAGGGTCCAATAAGGTGGAGAGCCATAAGTCATTCTGCTGCCGAATTGTGACAATTTAGCTGTCACTACAAGCAATTGAGCATGCATCATGCAATTTGTGCAAGTGACTCGTAGGGACTCCCTGCCTCCATTTCCACTGCATACTGCCACGGTGTGTCTGGGTCCTCTATCTCGCCTTCGTCATAACCCTCAAGCTCCTCTGGCTGCTCCTCCTCTTCTGTCAGATGACTAGAAAAACTGCCCATTTCACGAAACCTAAACTGTGCTTCACTGTGCCCCACCCCCTCCTCCAGTTCAGCCCCCACAGGGCTCAGGTGGCCTTGAGATGTAGGTGCCATGTCTCCAGTACCCTGACCAGCCATCGTTTCTAACATCTGTTGCAGAAATGAAGCAGTGGAATGATGTTATTCATCCCATAATTCTGGTGACTGACTAATAATGTGGCTTCCTCAAAGGGCCTGAGCAAACGGCAGGTGTCATGTATGAGCTGCCACTGGTTGACATTGAAATTACACAGGAAAGTCCCCCTATCCTCTTGAATCATCAAGAAATCAGTGAACGCTTTTTTCTGTTCGTATAGTCGGTCAAACATATGAAGGGTGGAATTCCAACGTGTGGAAACGTAGCAAATCATACTATGTTGAGGGATACCGTTCTGATGCTGCAGCTCAAGGAATGTGTGCTTTGCGGTGTACGGGTGGCTGAAGTGCATGCAAAATTTCCTTCCCATTATTAGGATGTCTTTCAGATGGGGGACTACTTCAGGAACCGCTTGACAACCAGATTGAACATGTGTGCCATGCAGGGCGCATGTCTCAGGCTTTTTTGTCGCAGCGCAGACAAGATGTTCTTCCCGTTGTCGGTCACCATTGGTTCCCATTTCCAGTTTTCTTGGAGTAAGCAATGATTGGATTTCTTGATGAATGACTTTTAGCAGTTCCTCCTCTGTGTGACTCCATTTGCCAAGGCAAGCCATATGAAGAACAGCGTGACGCCGCCGTGCCCTGCATACATGGTATGCTGGAGGGGCACTGAGACTTGCCTGTGCAGTGGAGGCTGAAGAGACAGTTGAGGATGAGGAGGCCGAGTCGCACACTGTCACAGGACCAACGGCCTGAGAGCGTGGAGGAGGAAGCAGCGTGACCTGTCCAAGTTGCTGTTGTGGCTGTGCAGGAACCACATTCACCCAGTGGGCGGTAAAGGACATGTATTGTCCCTGAACGTAGTTACAGCTCCACATGTCGGTGCTGCCGTGCACTTTGGTACACACCGACAGGCTCAAGGACTGGCCCACCTTCTGTTCCCCAAAATTGTGCAGGGCTGATACTGCCTTCTTTGGAAAGAAATGACGGCTTGAGACTCTTCACCTCGGCTCAGCACAAGCCATCCGTTCTCTGAAAGGTGCAGAGTCCACCACTTGAAAAGAAAGGGACTGCAGCACCAGCAACTTGGACAGGAGCACATTCAGCTTCGGTGCTATTGGATGAGTGGGTGCATATTGTTGTCTAGTTGGACATGGCTTCACCGATGGATTGCTGACTCGAATGACTGACTCAAAGTAGGAGGAGAAGGAGCATTGAAGAACTTAAATGTGTCTGAAGGAGGAAAATAGAGTTATGGCTATTTGAAGGCAAGGAGGAGAAAACAACAGTGCAAAAATGAAAAAGGGGTTAAAAAGCTTACCATTTTGTGGACTTGGCTAAAAGAAAGCATAACTATAACATGACAGTTGTCAATTGTAACAACAGAAAGGATTATAAAACTCTATTTAGATACAAATTCAACACAGAATGTGGCAAAATATGTAGGCTGTTCCCAGTCTACATAAAATGTGTTACAAGTATTAACAAAATGGTTATAAAAGTAATGAATAAATGGTTAAATAAAGTTATAAAAGGAAAACATATAGGAAGACCAAGGAAGACGCCAAAGTGTTAGGACAGAAAGCTAAAAACAATAAGGGGAGATTTATCAAAATCTGTATATAGGAAGAGGGGAGCTGTTGTCCATGTCAACCAATCAGTAAAAAACTTAAATGTGCTAAAGAGAAGAAATCATAGAGAACCATCACTTTTCATGTCAAGTAAAGGATTAGGGAAGGGGGCGATCATTCCTTCATCAGTCAATGCTTGAGTAATCAAACACATCAAGAAACGTGTCATGACAGACTGGGGGGACAGGGAGAGTGAGCCCTAAACTGACCCTAAAACATTTCTCCCTGCCTACTTGCCCATCCATCCTAAACAATGGATCGACAACTGGGCGCCGGTCCCTTCCTGCGCTAAAGTGCAGTGGCGTAAAAACACATAATAGACATAGTCGGTCACAGGCCAGAAACGGAAAACAACTAGACAACCAGATATACCAGCAGAACACAAATACCAAAGGGTAGAATATAGTGAATTAACAAACAGTTCATAAACCCGATATCAGATAAACGGCAGACATGATAAAATGAACAAGACTAGGCATGATATGAGTATACCGCAGAATCCAGGAGATGAATGTGATAAACAGAAGAACTGAGAGCCAAAACACTAAACTAAACAGGTAACATAGAACACTGTTCACAAACAGGTAAGTACAAAGGACAAAGATCAGATCAACCAAACAGGATATTAATATAGGACACTGTTCACACTGGGACACAGAACATACAAACTGGACTCCCCACTTCACTATAGGAGTAGCCATCAATAATAAAGCCAAATAGACTACTGGCCAGCGGACACACTCCACCATGTGGACAAAATGCTGACCCAGTAGGAAACGGAAATATAATACATGAAACACTAGACTAGAACCGGATGAGTCTGAATAGACTCCAGAATAACAGACAGGAATATAACATACAGAGAACATACAGGGTACAAGCTAGACTCAGACACAGTGTGAACACACACATAGCAAAAAGGATATCCAAATTCTAAAACCGACTAATGTAACACAGACTAAAATACAAGGAGCATGCTATATAACCATGGCTAAAAACCCAGATAAAATGACAACATAAATACAAGGAAAATGCTCAAGCAGACATAGTCAGAATATAGCACAAAGACATAGTAGTATTGCACTCAATAATCAGCACCAGAATGCAGGAGAACTCTGGCTAAAATAGACACACCCGAGTTTCTCATTCGTTCAGAACATTAACCACTCCCTATCCAGGTAAAATAGCAAACTGCTCTGAACAAACTAGTGTGGGAATACACACCTAAACAGAAAAATAAAATAAAAAATAAACGGACATTACAATATGTTTCTAATAATGGTTTTGACTTGTACAGTGAAGGAAAAAAATATTTGCTCCCCTACTGATTTTGTATGTTTACCCACTGACAAAGAAATGATTACTTAGTGTTAATGGTAAGTTTATTTGAACAGTGAGAGACAGAAAAAGATTAAAAAAAAACATATTCCAAATAAGTTATTAATTGATTTGCATTTTACTTAGTAATAAGTATTTGATCCCCTATCAAACAGCAAGATTTATCGCTCCCAGGTGTCTCTTATACTCTCTTGAAGAGAGTGCTCCTAATCTTAGCTTGTTACCTGTATAAAAGTCACCTGTCCACAGAATAAATCAATCAGACTACAGACTCTCCACCATGGCCAAGACCAAAGAGCTGTCCAAGGATGTCAGGGAAAAGATTGTGGACCTACACAAGGCATGGAATGGGCTACAAGACCATTTCCAAGCAGCTATGTGAATGTATAAATTTATGCCTGCATTGTCTAGGGGTTAAAATTCCCCTAAAATAATGTGTAAATTGCAATGCTTGATTTGATAAGAATGAGAGTAGCTGTGGGTATCATGGGCAAAGCTAAACACTTCATAGACCTTCAATGGCTGCCACACTGTTAAGCAGACATATATTCTTCCTGACACCTGTATACCAATGCATGCTTGGATGAGCTTAGGGAAAGGGAAATACACCTCTACAAATTCCATCTGGCACTTGCATAAGTCTGAGCAGCAAGAACCAGGACATGTAGCATCTTATGAACTGAGCTGTAAATAACTTATGTTCACCCAACTGTAAGATAATAGGTAGTGTATTTTGAAGTACAATTTTGTAGTATGTGCTCTACATTCAAAATTCCATCTGGCAGCAGCTCATCTCCTGTGGGAACAATGGATCGGATATATTTGACTAAAGGGGGTTCACTGCATAATGGTTTATTATTAAGTTCAATAGGGGCAGTAAGGATTGCCTCTGTTTCTTTGTTCTTTGTAGTACCAGGGTCATATCATTTGTTAATGGTCTATCCCTCACTGCACAGAGATGTATACTGTTCCTAATGAACCTAATAATAAACCATTATGCAGTGAACCCCCTTTAGTCAAAAATATTCGATCCATTGTAAAGATGGATGATGTAGTACATGTAGAAAGATGGGAGTAAGTGTGGTCAGATGTGGACGTGAACTTATCTCTTAAGTGCAATGAAGGCAGATTTGGAGACCTGGTGCAATGGTCAGACCATCGCCTGGGTCCCATTTGCACCACCCTATTTACCAATATGCATATCCAACTCTCTCCCAGCTCTCCATGATATGGCAGTCCAGACCATGTGACCAATCTGTTTCAGAACTACCGCACATGAGCCATAACTACAGTACAAAGTACAAAAAAGCTATGTTTTTAAATCCTGGATAACCCCTGTAAAATTTCAAGCTTTACCTGGTGTCTAATGTTGCCTTGCCCAAGTGATGGTTATTATCATTAAGGACCATCTGGTCAACATTTTCGTCAAATTTCTACCAAAAACAGATTTTCAATGTGTGTTAGTTACATTCTTACATTCACAGAGCTATCCTATTGTCATAATCCAATTGGCAGGATATCATCTAATTTTCACTTCACAGGTTTCCTGGAACAATTTAGCATGTTGCACCTTAGGCCTTCACTTTATCAATGAACATATGAAAGGTGACTCTAGAGAACAGCGCCTGTCATACACATGAATACATTTATGAGTTTGATTAAGTGAATATAATATTTGCCTCCAGATGTTACATGGAGCTATACAATAAAGAAAAATGAGCAGTGTAGATTTTTTCCTGCAGCACACATGCCCAATTAGCGCCAGCCAATCTGCGTACTATACAGGAAAGGTTGGCTCAAGGAGTACCTCTAGAGGGTTAATGTGGCCCGGAAAATCAACTGTGGGTTCAACAACTCTTTGTTATGCACATTAGGCATGGGAATTATTAGATCTCCTTTTCACCTTCAGTGTCGTAAAGCTTTCTGACAAAAGCTAAGAAGAATCGCTTTCATAGCAGTTTGGCAGCATCCAAGCAGAAGATATATCAGCTTTTGTAGGCTGTTATGCAGCGGCTAGGATAATTTAATGCCGAGTCTTTAATAAGAGTAAAAAAAAAAAGCTTAGTGTTCTATTGGGAAATTATTTCTCGTTGCTTGAAAAACAGAAAGTGAAAATAATTAATGGAAGCAGAGATGGATGGTGTGGAATGTCTTCATAGCAAACTGAGCGGGAACATGCTGCCCGGCACAAGTGATCGCTTAATCCTTGAACACCCGTTTGTCATTTCTAATTGAACCAGTAGGGACTGGATAAGACATTGTAATGTAATAATTTAGCCAAACAGGGCTTAACCCACTAACTACCTGAAATAAAAAATAATTGGTCAGACAATAATGATGAAGGCCGAAAATACATTCCAGATTATTATCAAGTATAACGCACTGCAGTAACACATAACTATTATAAGCTTTACTTTACTACACACATTTGTCATGATCGGAAGCAACCAAGATGATCATAAAGGCATAGTCATTTATCCAAACTCCCAGTTAGACTTCTCTAACACCCATAAGGAGATGTTACGTGAATGTATGGACTTGGCAGGTCCACCAAAGCAGAAGCTTATAAAGAGGACCCATTTAGGTTGTCCTGATGGGTCTTTTAGAAAGGCAGAGGCAAAGAAAGACTAAATCCATATAGAAAATATCTTGTTAACTGGATCTTTAGTTGTGAAGTGGACTTTGATCTGAATCACCGGTAAGTGTCATGTAGGCATGTATGTATAACCTGCAATCTGGTTCAGTCCGAGGCACATAAAGGCGAATCCTACAGTATGTAGCATCTAAGATATTGAGGTTATGGCAGATATGGTTTGTAAAATACAGATGGAGTAGTAGGCAACAAACCTATAAGGTGAGCATCTACTTGACTATGTTTTACATATCTAAACAGTGTTACCCTATGAGGTGCTCTAACTTTTTTCTTTGTTTTCACTGTCTTCTTAGGCGACAACTAAGGAATGGATGTGAATGACATTTTATCTAACCAACATCCGATCATCCAGATATTATAATACAGCCAAAGTCAAGGAAAAGTGTAATTAGCACACATCATATGCTCTACTTTTGTGCATGGACAGCTGGAAGAAAATTTCAGGGTAATACTCTTAGGCTAGACTATCAATATGAGATGGGTCCAATTTAGTCCAGCAAGTCCCATGGATCAGCAGGACAAAAAGGCAATGGTGCTCTCTCTCCTCCACAGAATAGTTACAATGATCCTTTCATCCACATGGCTATTAGTGTTGAGCACGAATATTCGTAATGCTAATTTTTATTGCGAATATCGGCAATTCGCAATTTTGCAAATATTTAGAATATAGTGCTATATATTAGTAATTTTTTAGTTTTTTTTGACATGCAAATTTTATGTAAATTTTTCATGCACATTTTCATGTTTTTTTCACATGCAAATTTTTATGCGAATTGTTATGCAAATTTTTCATGCAAATTTTCGCATGGAAAGAAAAAGTGAATGAACATAGCGAATATGCGAATTTTGCGAACATAGGATGATTAATCGTCAATATGTTCGCAAAATATTGCGAATTCGAATATAGCCGCTGTTGCTCATCACTAATGGCTATGTCTGATACCAGGGCAGTAGCTTCCATAAGGCAACTGAGGCGATCGCCTCAGGCGTGCTGTTGTAAGGGGGCACATCGGCTAAAGATGTCCGGCACAGGGAGTCCAGCTCACATTACATTTGGCAGTGATGCCCAACCAGGGGTTGTGAGTGAGTCACGGGCATGCAGGCCATATGGAAGAGATGCCTGTGCACACTCCCGGGACTGGATGCTGCAGCTCTGATCCCCGTGTATCCTCCTTCTCCTGTGAAGCAGCTGTGGACTCTGGATTCTCCCTGGTCCCTCAGCAGAATGATGCGGATGAAGGGAAGGAGCATGGGCTGCGCTGACAGAGGCCTACTCAGCATCAGGTAGTGCACCCCCACCCTTCTTTCACTCCTCAACACCTCTCTGTATCCTTGGACACCCCTCTGTCACCCCTATAAACCCCTCTGTCACCCCTGTACACCCCACAGTTACCCTGTACACCCCTCTGTGACCCCTCTACCACCCATGTACACCTCTCTGCACCCCTGTCTCCCATGTACACCCCTATGTCACTGTGTAGGGTAAGGCTGGAGGCATTGTGTATGCTAGTGGGGGGGGAGTGGAGGCATTTGAGGGAGGCTGGAAACATTGGGGGAGAGTTATGAAAACCTGTGCAAAGGAAAAGTTGCCCATAGCAACTAATCACGTTGCTTATTACATTTTGCATAGGCCTTGTTAAAAATGAAAGAAGCAGGCTGATGGGCAACTGGGCAACTTTTCCTCTGCACAGGTTTTGATAAATCTTGTGATCTGGGGGGGACTCTAATTGATTGCAAATCAATGATTTATACTAAGTATAGACAATCTGGCCCTCAATATTGTTCTTGGCCCTGTAAAGAGTGTGGTGAGTAGGGTGGCGTGTATGTAGACTATGGGTGAAGTTACCTGGTTAGGTGTTCATGATACCAGGAGTGTTAACTCACCACACTCCAAGGATGAAGCGGTGTCCAGTGACAAGCGCCAGGTAAGGAATACCACAAATTCAAGGTTGGGGATACCTCTTTTGAACTGCAGACAAGGGCTATAACAGGTACAGTTCAGTTTTAGTGCAATTTCACTAAAGGATGTTATAGGGAACCACAGTTGCTTTATTGGCACTGTGGAACTTGTAGTCCTCCTCGACTAAAATGTGACTTGACTGGTCTGAACTTGACGTGGACAGTCTTGACTGAGCTAGCCATGACATGACTAAACTGACTGACTCGGATCTGACTAGGGTAAAGCTTGACTTGACTTGGATCAAGTGTAAGGATGGACTTGTATGACTTGACTTGGATCCAGTGTTAACACCAGGGTGGACTTGTACGGACTAGAGTCGCCGGATGCTTTCACTCACATTTTTCTCTTATTTGTCTATGAAGCCTGTCAGCTCTCTTGGTACTTCTCTTCAAAGCTGACTTATCTGAACTTGACGTGGAGAGAATTGACTAATGGATGACCTGGTCAGTGGAATCCTGGTGAAGGGTTATGTCGCTCAGGAACTGGAATCTTTTCAGCAACTGGGTCTTTTAGGGCTGTCCTGATTAGATGAGATACAGGTTACACAGCAGAGGTCTTGACAGGACCTCCACTCACTCTCCTCTACACAACTAACTACAGACTAACTAACTCCTCCCCGTCTAACATTAATGCTTATGCAGAATTATAAAACGACATCCCTTTCCCTTATCCCCTTACACCCTTCCCTTCAATTCCCTGGTTGGACTTAATGGACGTATGTCTTTTTTCAACCATACTAACTATGTCTAGGACAGACCTGGGGGAGCTGTGCAGGAGGCCCTGATTGGCTAAAGTAGACATGTGATCCCCTAAGCATCCTCTTGCACATACAGTTAACACTCCTGACAATCAAGAATACAAAAACATTAAAGTAATGACAATACATGCTTCAAAATACATTATGAAGCATATGACATGTAACCTGAGCTGTGGGCCAGAGCAGAAAAAATAAAGTGACATCTATCCGAAAGGTCAGGTGGACAAGTATGTTTCACTGGGACACCACAGAGGAAGAAAAGGGGAGTGAGAACTAACCTGGGATTATGGTCATGTAAATTGCATGACCAAGAAAAACATGTTTTGGTGTTAAAGGGGTACTCCGGTGAAAACCTTTTTTCTTTTAAATCAACAGTGGGATAACTGTTAGAGTTTAAACACCCTTTTTAATTTTTTTTTTTTTTTTCTCTGTTCCACCTCTAGGGGGAGGAGGAGTAGATTAGGCACAGGTGTATAAATCTTAGCTTGGGACTCTTATTGAAAGCTTGCTCTTCTGAGTGTTGCTGTGTTAGAGGGGGCGTGAAAGAGGAGTTACAAAAACAGGAGTTTGAAAGCAGGAGGTTGAGATCGCTGTGAGTGTTAATTTCTGAACCCACAAGGTCTACAAAAAATTTTAAGTGTCATTTTGACTGTCTGTTTTTTCCTATACATTTGTGAAATCCCCATAACTAGATGGCCTCCATGTTGGAAAATGCAGTCCAATGTACATCCTGTTCAATGTATGCAATCCTGGAACAACAGTTTGAGGGTGCATATTGTTGTGCGAGATGTGTGCTAGTTGTCCGTTTGGAAGCCCAGATCCTGGATCTAGAGGGGCGACTGGCAACAATGAGAAGCATTAACAACATGGAGAGGAGTCTCGTGCTCACTGAGCAGGCACTCTCGGGAATAGAGGTGGGGCAGGACAGTGGGACGGAGTTGCAGGACAGTCAGGCAGTTAGCTGGGTTACAGTTAGAAAGAGGGGTAGGGGAAAAAGTGTCAGGGAGGCTAGTCCTGAACTGGCACACCCCAACAAGTTTGCCCGCTTGGCAGATGAGGGGGATGCCATTACAGAGCTAGCAGAACTGCAGCAGGATACCGCCTCTGACCGCCAGGGGGGTGTCTGCTCCAGTAAGGAGGGAGGGAGGAGTACAGGGCAGGCCAGACAGGTACTAGTGGTGGGGGACTCAATTATTAGGGGGACAGACAGGGCAATCTGTCACAAAGACCGGGATCGCCGAACAGTGTGTTGTCTGCCTGGCGCACGAGTTCGGCACATCGCGGATCGGGTTGACAGGTTGCTGGGCGGGGCTGGAGAGGACCCAGCAGTCATGGTACATATTGGCACCAATGACAAAGTAAGAGGTAGGTGGAGTGTCCTTAAAAATGATTTCAGGGACTTAGGCCGCAAGCTTAAGGCAAGGACCTCCAAGGTAGTATTTTCTGAAATACTACCAGTACCACGAGCCACACCAGAGAGGCAGCGGGAGATCAGGGAGGTAAACAAGTGGCTCAGAAGCTGGTGTAGGAAGGAAGGGTTTGGGTTCATGGAGAACTGGGCCGACTTCTCTGTTGGTTACCGGCTCTACCGTAGGGACGGGCTGCACCTCAATGGGGAGGGTGCAGCTTTGCTTGGGGAGAAGATGGCTAGAAGGGTGGAGGAGTGTTTAAACTAGGGACTTGGGGGGAGGGAACCTACAGCAAAGAGGGGGAAGATAGTGTAGATAGAGAGGTGGGAATTATAAATGTACCTGGGGGTGGAGCGGAGGGAGGGGTTAGAATAGTTAATAGGAATAGGCTTCATAGGAAAATAAAACTTACACCCTTGAATCCCATTAACCCCAATAACATAAAGGATGGAAATGTAAAGTGTATGTTCACAAATGCCAGAAGCCTAGCAAATAAAATGGGGGAGCTTGAGGCCTTTATACTGGAGGAACATATTGATATAGTTGGGGTCACTGAGACATGGCTGGACTCCTCGCATGACTGGGCTGTCAATCTGCAGGGGTTTACATTGTTTCGCAAGGATAGAATGAACAGAAAAGGTGGTGGAGTCTGTCTGTATGTAAGAAGTGGTATGAAAGTCAGTGTGAACGATGCCATAGTGTGTGATGATTTTGAGGAAGTGGAATTACTGTGGGTAGAATTACAAAAGGAGGGAAATACTGAAAAAATAATATTTGGGGTAATCTACAGACCCCCTAATATCACTGAAGAGATAGAAGTTCGGCTTCATAAACAAATAGAGAGGGCCGCCCGGGCAGGTACAGTGGTAATAATGGGAGATTTTAACTATCCAGATATAGATTGGGGTCCGGGGTTGGCTAAAACTACAAAGGGGCGACAATTCCTAAATTTATTGCAGGATAATTTTATGGGCCAGTTTGTGAAGGGCCCAACAAGAAGTGATGCCTTGTTGGATCTGATCATTTCCAACAACGCAGAGCTGGTTGGTAATGTAACGGTGCGGGAAAACCTTGGTAATAGCGACCACAATATAGTTACTTTTGACTTAAAATGTAGAAAACAAAGACAGGCGGGGAAGGTAAAAACATATAACTTTAAAAAGGCAAACTTCCCTGGGCTGAGGGCTGCACTACAGGACATAGACTGGGGGGAGGTGTTGTCAAATACTGATACAGAAGGTAAATGGGACATCTTTAAATCAACTCTAAATAACTATACATCTAAATACAGGGGAACAAATATAAACGATTAAAACTAAATCCTACATTTCTGACACATGATGTTAAAAGAGCAATAAACAACAAAAAAATAGCCTTCAAAAAATACAAATCTGATGGGTCAGCGATAACATTTAAACAGTACAAAGAGCTTAATAAAATCTGTAAAAATGTAATAAAAACAGCAAAAATTCAAAACGAGAGACAGGTGGCCAAAGAAAGCAAAACTAATCCTAAATATTTTTTTAGATATATAAATGCAAAAAAAAACAAGGACAGAGCATGTAGGACCCCTTAATAATAATAATGGGGAGGTTGTCACGGGCGATCAAGAGAAGGCGGAGCTACTGAATGAGTTCTTTAGTTCTGTATATGCTAGGGAAAAAGGAGCTGACATTGGCCAGGTCAGTGCTGGTAACACATCATGTAATGTACTGAACTGGCTTAATGTAGAGATGGTACAAGGTAAGTTAAGTGATATAAATGTAAGCAAATCCCCAGGGCCGGATGGACTACACCCAAGAGTTCTTAGAGAGGTAAGTTCAGTAATATCTGTACCCCTGTTCATGATATTTAGAGATTCTCTGGTGTCTGGTATTGTGCCAAGGGACTGGCGCAAGGCAAATGTGGTGCCAATCTTCAAAAAGGGCTCTAGGTCTTCCCCAGGAAACTATAGACCGGTAAGTTTAACGTGCATTGTGGGTAAATTGTTTGAAGGACTTATAAGGGATTACATACAGGAATACATAGGTGTTACGCCGAGCGCTCCGGGTCCCCGCTCCTCCCCGGAGCGCTCGCTACACTCTCGCTATTGCAGCGCTCCGGTCAGATCCACTGACCCGGTGCGCTGCGATCCTGCCTCCAGCCGGGATGCGATTCGCGATGCGGGTGGCGCCCGCTCGCGATGCGCACCCCGGCTCCCGTACCTGACTCGCTCTCCGTCGGTCCTGTCCCGGCGCGCGCGGCCCCGCTCCCTAGGGCGCGCGTGCGCCGGGTCTCTGCGATTTAAAGGGCCACTGCGCCGCTGATTGGCGCAGTGGTTCTAATTAGTGTGTTCACCTGTGCACTCCCTATGTATACCTCACTTCCCCTGCACTCCCTCGCCGGATCTTGTTGCCATTGTGCCAGTGAAAGCGTTTCCTTGTGTGTTCCTAGCCTGTGTTCCAGACCTCCTGCCGTTGCCCCTGACTACGATCCTTGCTGCCTGCCCCGACCTTCTGCTACGTCCGACCTTGCTTCTGTCTACTCCCTTGTACCGCGCCTATCTTCAGCAGTCAGAGAGGTTGAGCCGTTGCTAGTGGATACGACCTGGTCACTAGCCGCCGCAGCAAGACCATCCCGCTTTGCGGCGGGCTCTGGTGAACACCAGTAGTGACTTAGAACCGGTCCACTAGCACGGTCCACGCCAATCCCTCTCTGGCACAGAGGATCCACCTTCTGCCAGCCGGCATCGTGACAGTAGATCCGGCCATGGATCCCGCTGAAGTTCCTCTGCCAGTTGTCGCCGACCTCACACGGTGGTCGCCCAGCAGTCACAACAGATAGCGCAACAAGGCCACCAGCTGTCTCAACTGACCGTGATGCTACAGCAGCTACTACCTCAGCTTCAGCAATCATCTCCTCCGCCAGCTCCTGCACCTCCTCCGCAGCGAGTGGCCGCTTCAGGCCTACGACTATCCTTGCCGGATAAATTTGATGGGGACTCTAAATTTTGCCGTGGCTTTCTTTCTCAATGTTCCCTGCACTTGGAGATGATGTCGGACCAGTTTCCTACTGAAAGGTCTAAGGTGGCTTTCGTAGTCAGCCTTCTGTCTGGAAAAGCTCTGTCATGGGCCACACCGCTCTGGGACCGCAATGACCCCGTCACTGCCTCCGTACACTCCTTCTTCTCGGAAATTCGAAGTGTCTTTGAGGAACCTGCCCGAGCCTCTTCTGCTGAGACTGCCCTGTTGAACCTGGTCCAGGGTAATTCTTCCGTTGGCGAGTACGCCGTACAATTCCGTACTCTTGCTTCAGAACTATCCTGGAATAATGAGGCCCTCTGCGCGACCTTTAAAAAAGGCCTATCCAGCAACATTAAAGATGTTCTGGCCGCACGAGAAATCCCTGCTAACCTACATGAACTCATTCATCTAGCCACTCGCATTGACATGCGTTTTTCCGAAAGGCGTCAGGAGCTCCGCCAGGATATGGACTTTGTTCGCACGAGGCGTTTTTTCTCCCCGGCTCCTCTCTCCTCTGGTCCTCTGCAATCCGTTCCTGTGCCTCCCGCCGTGGAGGCTATGCAAGTTGACCGGTCTCGCCTGACACCTCAAGAGAGGACACGACGCCGCATGGAGAATCTCTGCCTGTACTGTGCCGGTACCGAACACTTCCTGAAGGATTGTCCTATCCGTCCTCCCCGCCTGGAAAGACGTACGCTGACTCCGCACAAAGGTGAGACAGTCCTTGATGTCAACTCTGCTTCTCCACGTCTTACTGTGCCTGTGCGGATATCTGCCTCTACCTTCTCCTTCTCTACTATGGCCTTCTTGGATTCCGGATCTGCAGGAAATTTTATCTTGGCCTCTCTCATCAACAGGTTCAACATCCCGGTGACCAGTCTCGCCAGACCCCTCTACATCAATTGTGTTAACAATGAAAGATTGGACTGTACCATACGTTTTCGCACGGAGCCCCTCCTAATGTGCATCGGACCTCATCACGAAAAAATTGAGTTTTTGGTCCTCCCCAATTGCACTTCTGAAATTCTCCTTGGACTACCCTGGCTTCAACACCATTCCCCAACCCTGGATTGGTCCACAGGGGAGATCAAGAGTTGGGGTACCTCTTGTTTCAAGGACTGCCTTAAACCGGTTCCCAGTACTCCCTGCCGTGACCCTGTGGTTCCCCCTGTAACCGGTCTCCCTAAGGCCTATATGGACTTTGCTGATGTATTTTGCAAAAAACAAGCTGAGACTCTACCTCCTCACAGGCCTTATGACTGTCCTATTGACCTCCTCCCGGGCACTACTCCACCCCGGGGCAGAATTTATCCTCTGTCCGCCCCAGAGACTCTTGCTATGTCTGAGTACATCCAGGAAAATTTAAAAAAGGGCTTTATCCGCAAATCCTCCTCTCCTGCCGGAGCTAGATTTTTCTTTGTGTCCAAAAAAGATGGCTCCCTACGTCCTTGCATTGACTACCGCGGTCTTAATAAAATCACGGTAAAGAACCGCTATCCTCTACCTCTTATCTCTGAACTCTTTGATCGCCTCCAAGGTGCCCACATCTTTACCAAACTGGACTTAAGAGGTGCTTATAATCTCATCCGCATCAGGGAGGGGGATGAATGGAAAACGGCATTTAACACTAGAGATGGACACTTTGAGTATCTGGTCATGCCCTTTGGCCTGTGCAACGCCCCTGCCGTCTTCCAAGACTTTGTTAATGAAATTTTTCGTGATCTCTTATATTCCTGTGTTGTTGTGTATCTGGACGATATTCTGATTTTTTCTGCCAACCTAGAAGAACACCGCCAACATGTCCGCATGGTTCTTCAGAGACTTCGTGACAATCAACTTTATGCCAAAATGGAGAAATGTCTGTTTGAATGTCAATCTCTTCCTTTCCTAGGATACTTGGTCTCTGGCCGGGGACTACAAATGGATCCAGACAAACTCTCTGCCGTCTTAGATTGGCCACGCCCCTCCGGACTCCGTGCTATCCAACGTTTTTTGGGGTTCGCCAATTATTACAGACAATTTATTCCTCGTTTTTCCACCATTGTGGCCCCTATCGTGGCCTTAACCAAAAAGAATGCCAATCCTAAGTCATGGCCTCCTCAAGCGGAAGACGCCTTTAAACGGCTCAAGGCTGCCTTTTCTTCTGCTCCCGTGCTCTCCAGACCCGACCGATCTAAACCCTTCCTATTGGAGGTTGATGCCTCCTCAGTAGGAGCTGGAGCGGTTCTTCTACAAAAAAATTCTTCCGGGCATGCTGTTACTTGTGGTTTTTTTTCTAGGACCTTTTCTCCGGCGGAGAGGAACTACTCCATTGGGGATCGAGAGCTACTGGCCATTAAATTAGCACTTGAGGAATGGAGGCATCTGCTGGAGGGATCAAAATTTCCAGTTATTATTTACACCGATCACAAGAATCTCTCCTATCTCCAGTCTGCCCAACGGCTGAATCCTCGCCAGGCCAGGTGGTCTCTGTTCTTTGCCCGGTTTAATTTTGAAATTCACTTTCGCACTGCCGATAAGAACATTAGGGCCGATGCTCTCTCTCGTTCCTCGGACGCCTCGGAAGTAGAGATCTCTCCGCAACACATCATTCCTCCTGACTGCCTGATCTCCACTTCTCCAGCCTCCATCAGGCAAACTCCTCCAGGGAAGACCTTCGTCTCTCCACGCCAACGCCTCGGAATCCTCAAATGGGGTCACTCCTCCCATCTCGCAGGCCATGCGGGCATCAAGAAATCCGTGCAACTCATCTCTCGTTTCTATTGGTGGCCGACTCTGGAGACGGATGTTGTTGATTTTGTGCGGGCCTGCACTGTCTGTGCCCAGGATAAGACTCCTCGCCAGAAGCCCGCTGGTCTTCTTCATCCTCTGCCTATCCCCGAACAGCCTTGGTCTCTGATTGGTATGGACTTTATTACAGACTTACCCCCATCCCGTGGCAACACTGTTGTTTGGGTGGTCGTTGATCGATTTTCCAAGATGGCACATTTCATTCCTCTTCCTGGTCTTCCTTCAGCGCCTCAGTTGGCAAAACAATTTTTTGTACACATTTTTCGTCTTCACGGGTTGCCCACGCAGATCGTCTCGGATAGAGGCGTCCAATTCGTGTCAAAATTCTGGAGGGCTCTCTGTAAACAACTCAAGATTAAATTAAACTTTTCTTCTGCTTATCATCCTCAGTCCAATGGGCAAGTAGAAAGAGTTAACCAGGTCCTGGGTGATTATTTACGGCATTTTGTTTCCTCCCGCCAGGATGACTGGGCAGATCTTCTACCATGGGCCGAATTCTCGTATAACTTCAGAGTCTCTGAGTCTTCTTCCAAATCCCCATTTTTTGTGGTGTACGGCCATCACCCTCTTCCCCCCCTCCCTACTCCCTTGCCCTCTGGTTTGCCCGCTGTGGATGAAATAACTCGTGATCTTTCCACCATATGGAAAGAGACCCAAAATTCTCTCTTACAGGCTTCATCACGCATGAAGAAGTTTGCTGATAAGAAAAGAAGAGCTCCCCCCATTTTTTCTCCCGGAGACAAGGTATGGCTCTCCGCTAAATATGTCCGCTTCCGTGTTCCCAGCTACAAATTGGGACCACGCTATCTTGGTCCTTTCAAAATTTTGTGCCAGATTAATCCTGTCTCTTACAAACTTCTTCTTCCTCCTTCTCTTCGTATTCCTAATGCCTTTCACGTTTCTCTTCTTAAACCACTCATCATCAACCGTTTCTCTCCCAAACTTGTTTCTCCCACTCCTGTTTCCGGCTCCTCGGACATCTTCTCCGTGAAGGAGATACTTTTTTTTTGGTCGATTGGGAGGGCTGTGGTCCTGAAGAGAGATCCTGGGAACCTGAGGACAATATCCTAGACAAAAGTCTGGTCCTCAGGTTCTCAGGCTCTAAGAAGAGGGGGAGACCCAAGGGGGGGGGGTACTGTTACGCCGAGCGCTCCGGGTCCCCGCTCCTCCCCGGAGCGCTCGCTACACTCTCGCTATTGCAGCGCTCCGGTCAGATCCACTGACCCGGTGCGCTGCGATCCTGCCTCCAGCCGGGATGCGATTCCCGATGCGGGTGGCGCCCGCTCGCGATGCGCACCCCGGCTCCCGTACCTGACTCGCTCTCCGTCGGTCCTGTCCCGGCGCGCGCGGCCCCGCTCCCTAGGGCGCGCGCGCGCCGGGTCTCTGCGATTTAAAGGGCCACTGCGCCGCTGATTGGCGCAGTGGTTCTAATTAGTGTGTTCACCTGTGCACTCCCTATGTATACCTCACTTCCCCTGCACTCCCTCGCCGGATCTTGTTGCCATTGTGCCAGTGAAAGCGTTTCCTTGTGTGTTCCTAGCCTGTGTTCCAGACCTCCTGCCGTTGCCCCTGACTACGATCCTTGCTGCCTGCCCCGACCTTCTGCTACGTCCGACCTTGCTTCTGTCTACTCCCTTGTACCGCGCCTATCTTCAGCAGTCAGAGAGGTTGAGCCGTTGCTAGTGGATACGACCTGGTCACTACCGCCGCAGCAAGACCATCCCGCTTTGCGGCGGGCTCTGGTGAACACCAGTAGTGACTTAGAACCGGTCCACTAGCACGGTCCACGCCAATCCCTCTCTGGCACAGAGGATCCACCTTCTGCCAGCCGGCATCGTGACAATAGGGGATAATTGTATTATTAGTGATAGCCAGCATGGGTTTACTAAGGATAGAAGTTGTCAAACCAATCTAATTTGCTTTTATGAAGAGGTGAGTAGAAGCCTTGACAGAGGAATGGCTGTGGATATAGTGTTTCTGGATTTTGCTAAAGCGTTTGATACTGTCCCTCACAGACGTCTGACAGGTAAGTTAAGGTCCTTGGGCTTGGAAACTTTAGTTTGTAACTGGATTGAACACTGGCTCATGGATCGTACCCAGAGAGTGGTGGTCAATGATTCGTACTCTGATTGGTCCCCGGTAATTAGTGGTGTATCCCAAGGTTCAGTACTGGGCCCGCTGTTGTTTAATTTATTTATCAATGATATAGAGGTTGGTATTAACAGCTCTGTTTCTATCTTTGCAGATGACACCAAGCTTTGTAGCACAGTACAGTCTATAGAGGATGTGCATAAGTTACAAGATGACTTGGATAGACTAATTGTCTGGGCATCCACTTGGCAAATGAGGTTCAATGTGGATAAATGTAAAGTTATGCATCTGGGTACTAATAACCTGCATGCGTCGTATGTCTTAGGGGGGATTAAACTGTTAGAGTCACTGGTAGAGAAGGATCTGGGTGTACTTGTAGATCACAGACTACAGAATAGCATGCAATGCCAGGCTGCTGCTTCCAAAGCCGGCAGGATATTGTCATGTATCAAAAGAGGCATTATAAAGCATTGGTACGGCCTCACCTGGAATATGCTGTTCAGTTTTGGGCACCTGTCCATAAAAGGGACACTGCGGAGTTGGAAAGGGTGCAGAGACGCGCGACTAAACTAATATGGGGCATGGAACATCTTTGCTATGAGGAGCGATTAAAGGAGTTACAATTGTTTAGTCTTGAGAAGAGACGTTTAAGGGGGGATATGATAAACGTATATAAGTATATTAATGGCCCATACAAAAAATATGGAGAAAAACTGTTCCAGGTTAAACCCCCCCAAAGGACGAGGGGGCACTCCCTCAGTCTGGAGAAGAAAAAGATTAGTCTCAAGGGGCGACGCGCCTTCTTTACCGTGAGGACTGAGAATTTATGGAACGGTCTACCTCAGGAACTGGTCACAGCAGGAACAATTAACAGCTTTAAAACAGGATTAGATACATTCATGGAACAAAATAACATTAATGCTTATGAAGAAATATAAAACCCCATCCCTTCCCCAATATCGCGCCACACCCCTACCCCTTAATTCCCTGGTTGAACTTGATGGACATATGTCTTTTTTCGACCGTACTAACTATGTAACTATGTAACTGACTCCAGAAAGTTAAACAGATTTGTAAATTACTTCTATTAAAAAATCTTAATCCTTCCTGTACTTATTAGCTGCTGAATACTACAGAGGAAATTCTTTTCTTTTTGGAATGGTCTCTGATGACATCACGAGCACAGCGCTCTTTGCTAACGTTATTATAATAATAATAAGTCTTCATTTATTGTTGCCCTTAGTGGGATTTGAACCTAAGGCCCCAGCACTGCAAGGCAGCAGTGCTAACCACTAAGCCACCATGCTGCTCTTAGCATACATCTGCTATGCATGGTTGCTAAAATGGACAGAGATGTCAGCAGAGAGCACTGTGCTCGTGATGTCATCAGTGTTCCAAAAAGAAAGGAATTTCCTCTGTAGCATTCAGCAGCTAATAAGTACTGGAAGGATTAAGATTTTTTAATAGACGTAATTTACAAATATGTTTAACTTTCTGGCACCAGTTGATTTAAAAGAAAAAAGGTTTTCACTGGAGTACCCCTTTAAGGGCACCACTATTGCAAATGCCTGAATCTCTGTTTATTAAGCGCTTTCACAGTCCCTCCTCTTAGCTCTGAGTGAAAGCTCAGGATCAGACCTCTAGCGCTATCCCTCTGACTGGAGTGGTAAAGTGTTCAGTTCACAGAGCTCTGAGCACTTAGCACGAAGGACTTGCCTCCTAGGCACTAGTCATAATAGTGCCTGGGAAACTAAAACACATTCTGCTTGGTCCTGCAGCCTGCATAATCTTTATTCCAGAAAAGTTTTCATTACTCTCTCTGTCCTATATATAGAGATTTTCACAGCTGAGGGCCAACTGACAGACCTAAGAAATACCTCTAAAACTTAGCACGGTAAGGATGTCTGGTTTTTTGTCATAGCATGTCAGATATACATCCACCGCTGGAAAACCCTGTGTTTATTTTGGGCAGCAAGCTATGTAAACTAAATGCAAAAGAAAATAGATTGCAAAAAGAAATGTGTCTGAGAATGGAGACAAATGAGAATTTATCCTCTAGTGACTCAACGCTAGTTTATAGATACGCTTGCCGCCTCCGTATTCTATTACTAGAATGTCACCTTTATGTGTTTGTAGACACCTCCTTGTGCTCATTCCTATCTGCAGAACATGATGCTTGTCACAACTAGAGGGAAGACTAACGCTCCGAGACACGGTACGGTGTGCAGCAAAATGCCAATATTTCCCTACACTACAAGCCTTCCTTGTTATCCAGAGACTGAAACATATTTTTAATTATATATTGGCCATGGAGAATACACTACATGTCTTTTTACTTTCCTTTATTGCACATTTAATAGAAAAGTAAAAATTCCAGGACAGATTTAGAGAATCTCAGCCTGCGAGTAATTTCAGGATGGAAATTTGATGTTTGTGTGACAAATTTAGTTTGACACAAATTGCACAGAATCAAGCAGACATGTTTCCATACCAAAAGTACAAAGTTTAATGCACTTGAATTTGGGGAAATCAAAATGTGTTTTCTTTTAGATGCCAGACAGTAAGTGGAGAAGATTTTGAGAATAGTCTGCAAGGGGAAAACAAAGTGATGGAAAAACAGAGAAGGTAGTAGATGTCATAGAAGCTGTTGCAGATGTACTCTATTTCAAAAGAACCTGCTGTAAAATGGAGACATGTAAGATCCACAATCCCAGAGAAATTGTAAGTAAAAAGGTGTAAAAATTGGCAAAAGCTGTCAACTTTGGAACCTGAAAACACAAGGAAGATGACACCCATTTTAAATGATGAGGAACTCACGGAATTGAGCGACACTGATACTTCTTGGAGAGTCCATGGAGAAGTAAATTTTTTAATCTTTTCAGTTTTAATGCTGCAAAACATTTATCCTAAGCTGTGATTCCTGTATTTCACTGTAATCTGAGAAACTTAATAAAAATACCATACGTTGTTATCTTCTGAGGTGTGCAAGCATGCTTTAGAACAGGGCTAGCCAAATTACTGTAGACTTTAGGAGTGAGTTGGAAAATCTGATTTTTGTAGTAGTCAGACTATTACGCTCACCACTGACAAAGCCCATCACCACTGGTTAAAAAAGGCCCTGCTCTGCCCCCCTCGACATGTTTCGCTACAAAGTAGCTTTATCAAGAGGTAGCGGGCAGTTATGATAAAGCTACTTTGTAGCGAAACATGTCGAGGGGGGCAGAGCAGGGACTTTTTTAATCGCACAAGCGGAGGCCAGTAAATGGAAGAGCATGTAACTGCAGGCATGCTTCCTTAAAAACAATAATAAGAGAGGAATATTACTCCCCAAAACCACAGGTTTCACAAAACCTATATAACTGGCCCGAGCTGAGTGTAATTTTAAAGAGAGTGTAATTTCTTCATTTGAGCACTTTTCTAATAAAGCTTGTGGGAACACTGATAACACTAATATATGGGAACATAGGGATTTTTGGATTCCAATTAGGAATCTATGGGAAATATTGATTGACCCCTCCATATATATTGGTCTGTATTGGGATTAATAGCAGAAAATACCACCCAAAATTTGTAACACAATTTCTCCCGAGTACGGCGATACCCCATATGTGACTCTAAACTGTTGCCTTGAAATACGACAGGGCTCCAAAGCGAAAGAGCCCCATGTGCATTAGAGGCCTAAATTAGGGATTTGCTTAGGGGTGGACATAGGGGTATTCTACGCCAGTGATTCCCAAACAGGGTGCCTCCAGCTGTTGTAAAACTCCCAGCATGCCTGGACAGTCAGTGGCTATCTGGCAATACTGGGAGTAGTTGTTTTGCAACAGCTGGAGGCTCCGTTTTGGAAACAGTGTCGTTTGGTATAGTTGTTGTCACATATGGGCAGGGAAGAGTGAAGCCCTAAACTCACCCGCTCCAACTTGCCCTGCCTACTTGCGCACCCGACCTAGGCGACAGGTCCACAACCACAGTGACAGTCCCTGCCTGAATAAGTGCAGGGAGTTAAACGTCAACAAAATAAACTATAATACATAGTTACAGATGGAGGTCGGGATAATAAGGATGACCATTATGATTTAGATTTTTTGATTACTGATCAATATATATATATATATATATATATATATATATATATACAGTGGGGATCAAAAGTTTGGGCACCCCAGGTAAAAATTTGTATTAATGTGCATAAATAAGCCAAGGAAAGATGGAAAAATCTTCAAAAGGCATAAAACTACAGATTAGATATTCTTATAATATGTCAACAAAAGTTAGATTTTATTTCCATCATTTACACTTTCAAAATAACAGAAAACAAAAAAAATGGAGTCTGAAAAAGTTTGGGCACCCTGCAGAGTTAATATCTTGTACTGCCTCCTTTGGCAAGTATCACAGCTTGTAAACGCTTTTGTAGCCAAGTGGAATTCCATCAGCAGCAGCCTGAGTCTACAGTCGCTGATGAGTAGCTTTCTTCACCTGCATAGTGGAGCAACTCATCAGCAGCAGGTACACCTGGAGCAGGACTGGAACCAGCAGGTGGTGGCATACCTTGACATGCACATGCCAACACACCTTGAAGATCCGCTGGACTTCTGGGCAACCAGACTTGATTTGTGGCTGCAACTAGCAGTTTGCCCTGGAAAAGCTGTCCTGCCCGGCCAGCAGTGTGCCATCAGAGCGGGTGTTTAGTGCTGCGGGGGCCATAGTCATCCCAAGGAGAACTCGTCTGTCCACAAAAAATGTGGAGAGACTGACCTTTGCGAAAATGAATCAGGCATGGATCAGCCAGGATTTCCACCCACCAATCCCTGATGCATCAGAGTAGATTGACCATGGTGGTGCCACACTAACACTTCACAAATATGATCCCCTGGTTACAAACATTCCTCCACATCAGACCTTATTTCATCCACCTCCGTCACTGGGTACTGGTATTGTCACCCACCGCACCACTCTATCTATCACCGGGTCACTTTCAGGACTCCTGATGCCACCTCCAGGCTGTCTCATTCAGCCTCTATATGGCCTCTTCTCATGCTTCAGCCAACTCCACGCTATGTCATTCAGTCACTATATGGTCTCCTCATGCTTCAGCCACCTCCAGGCTGTACCATTCATCCAATATATGGTTTACTGATGCTTCAGCCAGCTCCAGTCTGTGTCATTCAGCAACTACATAGTTTAGTGATGCTGCTGGGCCTAGGACATTACCTATATATGTTTATGGTAGCACTAGGTACCATACATCTTGAATGGCAATTTCAAAATGAATCTTTCATTCTTAGAGATTGTGAGTCTCTATTGTCTCCTATTCTGCCGCCAACTCCAGGCTGTGCCATTCAGAAACTATATGGTCTCTTCATGCTGACACAAACTCCAGGCTGTGCCATTCAGCCACTATATGGTCTCCTCATGCTTCAGCTTCCTTCAGGCTTTGCCATTCAGCCACTATATGGTCTCCTCATACTGATGCCACCTCCAGGCTCTGTCAATGTGCTGACATGTGACTCCTTGTACCCACACACCGGGGCCCAGGACACTAACACTTGGGAGTAAAAATGTCAATTTCAAAATCCTCAATTTCAATTTAAAAATCTTAAATTTCTATAGTCTCCTCATACTTCTTCCAACTCCAGGCTGTGCCATTCAGACACTATATGGTCTCCTCATGCTTCAGCCAACTCCAGACTGTGTCATTCAGCCAATATATGGTTTACTGATGCTGCTGGGCCCAAAAAATTTTATGGTAGCACTAGCTACCCTAAATCTTCAATTTAAATTTCAAAATTCATCTTTTAATCTTAGGGATTGTGAAGCACTAGTGTCTACTCATGCTGCTGCCAACTCCAGGCTGTGCCATTCAGAAACTATATGGTCTCCTCATGCTTCAGCCAACTCCAGGCTGTGTCATTCAGCCAATATATGGCTTACTGAAGCTGCTGGGCCTGGATCTGGGCCTAAAATTTTTTACGATAGCACTAGCTACCCTAAATCTTCAATTTAAAATTCAAAATTCATCTTTTAATCCTAGTGTCTATTCATGCTGCTGCCAACACCAGTCTGTGCAATTCAGACACTATTTGGTCTCCTTATGCTTCAGCCACATCCAAGCTGTGTCATTCAGCCACTATATAGTCTCCTCATGCTGCCAACACCTCCACGCTGTGTCATTCAGCCACTATTTGGTCTCCTCATGCTGCCAACACCTCCATGCTATGTCATTCAGCCACTATATGGTCTCCTCACTCTGATGCCCCCCCCCCTCAGTCTAAAAGCGATGCCTGAAATCTGCATGTCATACTGAATAACAGTATTATTTCACTACCCCAGCACACTCCATATGCGTGTTAGAACAAAGCAAAGTGTTCTACACCCCTATTGGGGCTCTGTGTGGCCCAGAAACAGCAGTTTTTGTGGTGTCCCGATACCGCATCCTATGTGGTCCCTTTATGTGTATGGGTCCCCATAGCCAGAGTCCCTAGGACGTAGGGGTCCATGTTGTATAGTCTACCCCTTGTCACCTCTATTCCATCTAGTAAACCCGTAACTTATGCAAGGTTTATGTAACTATAGTTATATAAATGTAAATAAATAGTTAATTACCTGTGCGTAGCGTACCAGGACCTGCGGGTCATGTGACTAGGTGAACTTTATGGTATTTCTGCTTGAGGACCTGTGGAGGTCCCTATGACGTATGCAATCCCATCATCCTGTATACGAGTGAATGACAGGTATTCGGACCAATTAGATTCACCCTGCCCATATAAGGTATTGGCGGCCATTATTCTCTCTCTTGTTCCTGGGCTGTCAACCGAGAAGGACCTACGCAGCTATTCCCGCAGTGAGTAAGGCCTGAGCCTTGCGGCAAAGGCTGATCAATACTAAATCGAGAGTGTATCAATTCCCAGACACTCTGCAGCATCCCCGGACCTAATATAACCCCTAAATCCGGACGGATCTGCAATATCTACCCTAAATTCAGAGACTTTCTAAATACCTTAAGGTCCGCAACAACTGTCAGTCACTGAGCAATATAAGGACTGTTATATTAGACTGTTACTGTGCCTTGGATGTACCGTAAGCACTTAAGTAAAGTTGTTCAAGCTCAAGTTAGATCTCCTTGTGGACCTTCAGTCATTTCATGCACCTATCGTTACTGGGAAGGGCGGCGATAGGCCGTAGAATTACCTCAGCATACTAGCCCTCAGCCTGGCGTCACGAACTATAGGGTTAACATTAACCCCTCATATACCGATACAACATCCCCACTACTTTACATCCCCCAAGGGCTACCACAAAGCCTTTTTAGCGTTGCACGAACAGGAAACGGTCGCCATTAGTCGCCTACTACAGTCGCCATTAGTGAAAGTGTACTCCCCCCAGAAAAAGAACTTTATTCATGTGCTGTAAACCATGTTGCTGTGTACAGGAACGGTGCTTGTGGTGCACCATACAAGGGGGCCAAGAGAAAAGTAAGGGGGAGGCAAAAATTCTGTTACAACTAAGATGTGTAAACTGCGCAATGAGTTTATGCTGCGATCCATTGGTCCGGTCGGCACAGGCAGAGCCGAACTGCTGCCGGAAAAGCGCGCGAAGAAAGCCTGCGCTGTGTCACGCCCCGCCCCTGGGCGTGGCCACCAAGTTGCTGTGTCGCAGCCAAAAGGGAACTCAGAGATACAGGAGACATTTCTGGAGGGACCGGAAGTCTGGGCTGCACCGACAGTGTCCTTCCTGCCCAATGCCATTTCCAAGAAGCCCACTATAAAAGACGCCACGCACAGTGACCTCTTCAGTCTGAAGAAAGAGACGGAGAGTACAGACATGGCGGAGAGCAGCGTTCCACGTGGTCAAGTTGGTAAAATGGCGCCGGAAACACGGAAAGTTGTGGTAGTCGCAGCCCAACTTTTTCAAGAGCTTGCTGACCGTCTGCAGAGGTTGTCATTAGATGAAGAGGGGGCCTGCAATCTTCCCCCACTGCCTGATGATGACGACGATTGGCCAGAGACACCTCCAGCGAACAGTGCAGGGACACCTGGAGGTGCATCACCGGTGAGATTGTCCCCTCACCACAGGACCTGGGGCTCGTGGGCCGAGATCCCGTCGGAGGAGTCTGCTGTGAGTACCCCGCCAGAGGTGGCCTATTCTTCCTCCTCCAGCCCTGAGGTCATTCCTCGATCAAGCTTGCCAAGTGCACGACCGTGCTCAACAAAATTGCCGCAATGGGTGTTCGGAGATGAGCCGGAGCTGATCGAGTACATGCACAGAGTATTTCAACCATTACCTGGGAAGCGACTCCCATCAATCCCAACTGCAGAAAGGGAAAGGGCCCGTCAAGAAGCCGAGCTGGCCGAATTGATGGAAAAGCTAAAGGCCCGATACAAAGAACTCTATGCTCCCAAGCACGTGCATTTGCCTTATGAAGAAAGAGTGAAGTATCAAGAAAATACCAAAGAAATGGAGGCATTGTACATCCATAAATGGGATCACCCCTGAGAAGGGGAGGAGCCATTAGAATGAAGAATAGCAACTGTGGCCAAGTTCGACAAGGTCAGAGGTTATGGGACACTCCTTGACTGCCACACTGGGCAGACCATCCTCATAAACCGGCGAGCAGTGCAAAGGCCATATCTCCATAAGAAGTTCTACACCTTGGAGGTGGGTGAGATTGTGAAGTACGCCCCCGTCCGGAGCCTTCGTGGAGAATGGTCTGCAGCGGTCAATAGACCAACAGCCCCAACACAGCTTCCAATCAAATGTTTCCCGTCAACGGATTGGGATTCCGATCCCTTCAACTTGAGGCCGACAAGGTCTGCTCCTAAAGCCTCCACCAGCGCACCCAAGGAGGAGGAGCTTCAACAATCAAGTTCATCATCTTCTATGTACAGCAAAGAGCCAAGTTCTTCATTTTCTACAGATCGTCAAGAGTCAAGTCCTGCTCAAGTTCAAGAAAGCAAGCCCAAATTGCGGGCACCAAAGACCGTACCTAGGCCCTCTCGGAGCAATGAGAGTTTGCCTCCTGCACAGGTACCCACGTATGTACCAAGGCCCTCTTCTGACATGGAGAGTTTGCCTGCTTCCAGGGTACCAACAAAAGAGTCATGGGTCCATCCTGGTTTTGAGATGGTACTCAAGCCCTATTGCCCCACTGTGATTCCGGCTAGTAGGCCTATAACCCCTTCTCAAGCTGCCTTCCACAACTCCATCCTCACCAATGTGGTGTGGCAAAGCTATGTTAAGTCTAATCCTGCCCCTGATGTTGGCAGATATAGAGGAACCAGAAGAGGCACTACAAGAGTAAAGAAGAACATCTTCTAAAGAGACTCTAAAGTAATGTCATATTGTTTTTCTGTCTAACCATTTTTGTCTTCCAGTAACCAAGTTCAAGAATAGTGCCTAGCAGGACTGTGCTATGTTTTGTTCCAGTTCAAAGTTCAGCAACGTAACCACTAAGCTTGTGCCTGACTATTAAGTCAAGAGACTCCTAGCCTGTAGGAGATTCATTAAGGACTGTACCCGGCTGATTTGTGGTAAGGCCGTGTTTACCTTTCCCTTCCCATGAACTCCTTGTGTAGGTGGACTGCTGATCCTTACACGCCATTTTGTATATTTTCTTTGGACTCTTAGTGTAGGTGGACTACTGATCCTTACAAGTCTGCTTTATGTATATACCAGCAGCTTCATAAGAACTCTTATGCTGAATGTTACACTTATCGGGTGAATGCACCTGAAACATGTTGAAGTGTTGATAAATGTATAATAAATATGTATATGGTTCTGTACACAGGAAGGTATTCTCGTGTTTAATGTCTATGCACATAAAAAGTTAGTTAGAGCTGTACACAGAAAATATCGATACACTGCACGTTTACACTCAACACTAAAAACATAACTAATTCTTATACATACAAAGGTATAAAATGCTAAAGGTGTTTAGTAGGTAACTCAACAGGTGACACCCCGGCTTCTCCGTGGGTAGTATTAGTGCTGTCGCCCATCGCTAGCACCTGTCTCAACAAAAATAGTAGGGAGGATTCCCCTTAAAATAGTACTTGTACACATAGTACCCTAGATTACTAACTTAAATGTACTACCTCAAAATTTTCTAGTACATACACCAAAATAAATATCTCACTTAAGAAAACACTTAAGGAATTGTAGCATTGTAGCAGTTCCTGCCACTGTTATGTACATTTCTTCTTCTCTTTTATTGCGTGTGTGAGATGCTCTGCCTGGACAGTAGGTGCTCTTACTAATATAGAATTAAACACGTCATTCTAAGAATAACCTAGATAGGTTGTTTTGTAAGTGCTTTAGGGGTAAGTAGCGTGTAGCCGATAGACCCTAGCAGCCACCCTTACTGTGACCTAGCTTCCGGCTAGCCAGTATAACCTTATGTGTACTTACAGGTAACTTATTGTTGGCAAAGAAATAAAATGTGTGAGATAATAATAAAATTTTCTAGTCAGCTTGACGCTAAAGGTATATAGAGCTGAACTAATATCAAGATAGTCTCATGTGTAGAGAGCTGTGCTAATGTTCAGTTTAGCCTCATAAAAATAGTATGGAGAGCTAATAAAATGTCTTAGGAGCTAGCAACTACATGTCAAATAGCTGCCTAATTGTCTAGTAAACTTCAAAATGTATAATAGGTCTAATAAGGATGTATAGGAAGCTAGAAACTAAAGGATAAATAGCTTTGTTAATGTCTAGATAGTATTAAATTGTCTAGATAGAATTGAAATGTCTAGATAGATTTCTAATCCAGATACTAGGAAAGGTATCAAAAGAATGTAAATGTGTTTAGTTTAATTAGGATGTACACCAGATGTATAGATCATCCTGTTTTAAAGCATCCTGTTCTAGTCCTAGTCCCTCTGTCTCAGGGGACAGACGTCGAGGTCGACTTATCTTAAGTAAGGGGGTTTGTGGTGTCTTGGTACTGCATCCTATGCTGTCCCTTTATGTGTATGGGTCCCCATAGCCAGAGTCCCTAGGACGTAGGGGTCCATGTTGTATAGTCTACCCCTTGTCACCTCTATTCCATCTAGTAAAACACTAACTTATGCAAGGTTTATGTAACTATAGTTAAATAAATTTAAATGAAAAGTTAATTACCTGCGCGTAACGTACCAGGACCTGCGGGTCACGTGACTAGGTGAACTCTATGGTATTTCTGCTTGAGGACCTGTGGAGGTCCCTATGACGTATGCTATCCCATCATTCTGTGTACGAGTGAATGACAGGTATTCGGACCAATTAGATTCACCCCGCCCCTGCCCATATAAGGGAGTGGCGGCCATTTTTCTCTCTCTTGTTCCTGGGCTGTCAACCGAGAAGGACCTGCGCAGCTATTCTCGCAGTGAGTTAGGCCTGAGCCTTGCAGCAAAGGCTGATCAATACTAAATCGAGAGTGTATCAATCCCCAGAAACTCTGCAGCATCACCGGACCTAATCTAACCCCTAAATCCGGACGGATCTGCAATATCTACCCTAAATTCAGAGACTTTCTAAATACCTCAATGTCCGCAACAACTGTCAGTCACTGAGCAATATAAGGACTGTTATATTAGACTGTTACTGTGCCTTGGATGTACCGTAAGCACTTAAGTAAAGTTGTTCAAGTTAGATCTCCTTGTGGACCTTCAGTCATTTCATGCACCTATCGTTACTGGGCAGGAGAATTACCTCAGCATACTAGCCCTTAGCCTGGTGTCACAAACTATAGGGTTAACATTAACTCTTCATATACCGATGCAACATCCCCACTACTATACACCCCCCAAGGGCTACCACATTTTTAATACAGATTCCCTGTGAATACATTTGTATCGAACCAAATATTTTCAAAAAATTTGGCCAATCGGCCGAATCAAATTTTTCAAAAGTTCGCTCCAGTGTACAAGAAAAATATAGTGGAGCTGGAGAGGGTTCAAAGATGGGCAACCAGGGTAATACGGGGAGTGGGAGGACTATAGTACCCAGAAAGATTTTCAGAATTAGGGTTATTTAGTTTAGAAAAAAGAAGGCATAGGGGAGACCTAATAACTATGTATAAATATATCAGGGGGCAGTACAGAGATCTCTCCCATGATCTATTTATACCCAGGACTGTATCTATAACAAGGGGGCATCCTCTACATCTAGAGGAAAGAAGGTTTCTACACCAGCACAGACAGGTTCTTTACTGTAAGAGCAGTGAGACTGTGGAATTATCTCCCGGAGGAGGTGGTCATGGTGAACTCTGTAAAAGAGTTCAAAAGGAGTCTGAATGCATTTTTGGAGAATAATAACATAGCTGGTTATGTATACTAGATTTATAGGGACAGAACATTGATCCAGGGATTTATTCTGACTGCCATATTTGGAGTCAGGAAGGAATTTTTACCTCTAGTACGAGTTTTTTTTTTGCCTTCCTCTGGATGAACTCAGTAGGGACTCATTAGGAATATAGGTTGAACTTGATGGACTCTGGTCTTTTTTCAACCTTATGAACTATGTTACTATATATATATATATATATATATATATATATATACAGGGATGTGGAAATCCTATAGCCCGACGCCCGGGACAAGTAGTTTTGGGCGCCGGGCAGGTGAATTGTTTATAGATTTAGCCCTGTATTGGGCAGGGAGAGACAGACTTTCCCCTTACTTTTCTTTAATGCCGGTGTGAGGCGCAGGAGCCGATGGAAGTCTGCACCTCACACCGGCTCTGAGTGTATGGAGGGGGCGGCGGCCTCCAGCTGACTGCAGAGCCCCCTTATCTCCCCTCCCGGAGGATGGACAGAGCTCAGAAGACACAGCAGGGTGAGAGAGAGGATGTAGACAGCTCCGTGCACAGCTCCATCCCCCGCACACAGCTCCCCCCTCCCCCTCCCTCTCCCCGGCTCTGTCTAGACAGGACCTAATCCACCACAGGGCGGTTGCTAGTTTGCACGGGGAAAACACAGAGCAGGGGGGAGGGGAGAGGACGGAAATCTCACCTCACACCGGCCGGGACTACAGCTCTGATGTCCACTCATGGCGGCTCAGGTGAGGAGACCGAGAATACAGGCGGCGGCAGGAAGGGTGGTTGTATATGTAGGGTGTGAGTGTATGTGTGATGTGTGTATGTAATGTATGATGGGGGGGGCAGCGTAAGGTGTATGTATGATGTGTGCATATGTATGGTGTATATCAGTGTTTCCCAACCAGGGTGCCTCCAGCTGTTGCCAAACTACAACTCCCAGAATGCCCTGGGCATGCTGGGAGTTGTAGTTTTGCAACAGCTGGAGGCACCCTGGTTGGGAAACACTGGTGGATATGTATGGTGTGAGTGTATGTGTGTATGATGTCTATGTGTGATGTGTATGTAATGTATGATGTGTGTATAATGTCTAAGTGTGATGTGTATGTATGTGATGTATGATGTGGGGTGGGCAGCGGTGGGTGTATGTATGATGTGTGCATATGTATGGTGTATATGTATGGTGTGAGTGTATGTGTGTATGATGTATGTGTGATGTGTGTATGTAATGTATGATGTGGGGGGGGCAGTGGCGGGGGTGTGTGTATGTATGATATGGGGGCAGTGGCTGGTGCATGTATGATATGTGTATGCATGAATGTTTTGTATAGGAGCGGACTGTCACATCGGGCATTAGGGCAGTTGTGCCATCTAATTTTATTTATTTTTAGTGGCCCCCGCACTAAATTGCACCCCCAGAATACCGCCCCCTTCATACTTACCCGCCAACCAAGAGCCCCACGGATGCACGCAAACACGCCCCAACCAAAACTACAACTCCCAGCATGTTGGGCCATAACCTGAACTGTAGAACTATAAAGTGTAACATGCTGGGAGTTGTAGTTTTAGTTCGAGTCAGCTGCAGAGCCATAGGCTGCATCAGGGCATGCTGGGTGTTGTAGTTACTAACTGTAATTTCCAGTATTCCTTGACACAGACTATGGCTCTGCAGCTGACACAAACCAAAACTACAACTCCCAGCATGTTACACAATAACCTTAACTGTACTACTATACAGTGCAACATGCTGCAACACCCACACAACCATAGGCTGTATCAGGGCATGCTGGGTGTTGTAGTTATCTAGTACCGTATATACTCGAGTATAAGCCGACCCGAATATAAGCCGAGGCCCCTAATTTCAGCCCAAAATCCCAGGAAAAGTTATTGACTCGAGTATAAGCCTAGGGTGGGAAATACATCATCCCCCCCTGTCATCATCCAGACCCTCATCATCATCACCCTGTCATCATCCCCCTTTCATCATCACCGCCTGTCATCATCCCCGCTTTATCATCCCCTTGTCATCATCCCCACCCCCTTCATCATTCCCTTGTCATCATCCCCACCCCCCTTCATCATCCCCTTGTCATCATCCCCACCCCCCTTCATCATCCCCTTGTCATCATCCCCACCCCCCTTCATCATCCCCTTGTCATCATCCCCACCCCCCTTCATCATCCCCTTGTCATCATCCCCACCCCCCTTCATCATCCCCTTGTCATCATCCCCACCCCCCCTTCATCATCCCCTTGTCATCAGCCTCTTGTCATCATCCTCTTGTGAACTATCTGCCCTCAGTGGTCTTCAACCTGCGGACCTCCAGAGGTTTAAAAACTACAACTCCCAGCAAGCCCGGGCAGCCATCGGCTGTCCGGGCTTGCTGGGAGTTGTAGTTTTGAAACCTCTGGAGGTCCACAGGTTGAAGACCACTGCGGCCTTCGACATCATCCAGCCCCCCCTCACCCCATTTAGTTCTGTACAGTACTTGCCTCCGCTCGGCGCTGGTCCGGTGCTGCAGGGCTGACCGGTGGGATAGTGGTTCCGGGCTGCCATCTTCACCGGGGGCGCCTCTTCTCCGCGCTTCGGGCCCGGAATAGAGGCGCTGCCTTGACGATGACGCAGAAGGACGTTGGTAATGAACATACCTCTGCGTCGTCGTCAAGGCAACGTGACTATTCTGGGGCCGGGCCCGAAGCGCGGAGAAGAGGCGCCCCCGGTGAAGATAGCAGCCCAGAACCACTATCCCACCGGACGACCTCCCCACCGGACAGTCCTGCAGCACCGGACCAGCGCCGAGCGGAGGAGAGTACTGTACAGAACTAAAGGGGGTGAGGGGGGGCTGGATGATGTCAAAGGCCGCAGTGGTCTTCAACCTGCGGACCTCCAGAGGTTTCAAAACTACAACTCCCAGCAAGCCCGGACAGCCGATGGCTGCCCGAGCTTGCTGGGAGTTGTAGTTTTGAAACCTCTGGCGGTCCGCAGGTTGAAGACCACTGAGGGTGGAGAGTTCACTCGAGTATAAGCCGAGGGGGGTGTTTTCAGCACGAAAAATCGTGCTGAAAAACTCGGCTTATACTCGAGTATATACGGTAACTTAATGCAACTTCCAGCATTTTCTGACACAAAATGCACCATATAAACTGGAGAAGCAGAACACCCCCCAGTAACATAAGTCCCTATTGAGACTGAAAAAAAGTGATTAAAATATTTTAAAAAGTGCGTATACATGTGAATAAGCCCCTTTCCTAATAAAAGTTTCCAATTGTCTTTAAATAAAAATAATGTACAAAAATAAACATAAGTGGTATCGCTGCATGTGGAAATGTCCAGACTATTAACATATAATGTTAATTAAACCGTACGGGGAACGGTGGAAATGTAAAAAATAGTCCAGAATTGCTCATTTTTGGTCACTTCATATGAGAAATTTTTTATAAGGTGATCAAAAAGTCACATCTAGACTTTTCTGGGCTTGGCTCAGGCGTAAGAGGAGCTACAGCTCTCCCGCCGCTAATAGCCTGGCGTGATGCGATCGCCTATTAAACCATTAGATCACCGCTGTCAGCAGTGTCTAAAGGATCTTATATCCATCCCTGGTGGTCTAGTGGGGGGGATCAGACTATTTTGGTGAAAATTATTTTATCTGCCAGGACAAGTGGATTTTCTTGAGGGACAAGTAGATTGTGTTCCGCTTTAGTGCCTTGGACAAGTAGTTTTTTTTTAAATTTCCACACCCCTGTATATATATATATATATATATATATATATATATATATATAGGGTCAGTACTTTCCTCAGGGAGAGGACACCTCTTCAGGTGTAACGGAGATTCAGGTTAGGCCAATTAGCACTCCGCAGGCATTCTGGGTAGGGGAATATGTAAAGCAGCTCATTACACAACCTTTTCAGGTAGTGTTCCCTGGTATCAGCTATATATATATATATATATATATATATATATATATAGGGTGCGCCATTTATATGGATACACCTTATTAACCCCTTAAGGACTCAGGGTTTTTCCGTTTTTGCACTTTCGTTTTTTCCTCCTTACCTTTTAAAAATCATAACCCTTTCAATTTTCCACCTAAAAATCCATATTATGGCTTATTTTTTGCGTCACCAATTCTACTTTGCAGTGACATTAGTCATTTTACCCAAAAATGCACGGCGAAACGGAAAAAAAAATCATTGTGCGACAAAATCGAAAAAAATACGCCATTTTGTAATTTTGGGGGCTTCCGTTTCTACGCAGTGCATATTTCGGTAAAAATTACACCTTATCATTATTCTATAGGTCCATACGGTTAAAATGATACCCTACTTATATAGGTTTGATTTTGTCGCACTTCTGGAAAAAATCATAACTACATGCAGGAAAATTTATACGTTTAAAAATGTCATCTTCTGACCCCCTATAACTTTTTTATTTTTCCATGTACAGGGCGGTATGTGGACTCATTTTTTGCGCCGTGATCTGAAGTTTTTATCGGTATGATTTTTGTTTTGATCAGACTTTTTGATCACTTTTTATTCATTTTTTTAATGGTATAAAAAGTGACCAAAATACGCTTTTTTGGACTTTGGAATTTTTTTGCGCGTACGCCATTGACTGTGCGGTTTAATTAATTATATATTTTTATAGTTCGTACATTTACGCACGCGGCGATACCACATATGTTTATTTTATTTTTTTTACACAGTTTTTTTTTATGGGAAAAGGGGGGTGATTCAAACTTTTATTAGGGAAGGGGTTAAATGACCTTTATTAACACTTTTTTTTTACATTTTTTTTGCAGTGTTATAGGTCCCATAGAGACCTATAACACTGCACACACTGATCTCCTATGCTGATCACTCGCGTGTGATCAGCATTATCGGTGCTTGACTGCTCCTGCCTGGATCTCAGGCACGGAGCAGTCATTCGTCGATCGGACACCGAGGAGGCAGGTAAGGGCCCTCCCGGTGTCCGATCAGCTGTTCGGGACGCCGCAATTTCATCGCGGCGGTCCCGAACAGCCCGACTGAGCAGCCGGGTCACTTTCAGTTTCACTTTAGAAGCGGCGGTCAGCTTTGACCGCCGCTTCTAAAGGGTTAATACCGCACATCGCCGCAATCGGCGATGTGTGGTATTAGCCGCGGGTCCCGGCCGTTGATGAGCGCCGGGACCGACGCGATATGATGCAGGATCCCGCTTCATATCGCGGGAGCCGGCGCAGGACGTAAATATACGTCCTGCGTCGTTAAGGGGTTAAAATGGGAATGGTTGGTGATATTAACTTCCTGTTTGTGGCACATTAGTATATGTGAGGGGGGAAACTTTTTAAGATGGGTGGTGACCATGGATACCATTTTGAAGTCGGCCATTTGAATCCAACTTTTGTTTTTTCAATAGGAAGGGGGTCATGTGACACATCAAACTTATTGGGAATTTCACAAGAAAAACTATGATGTGCTTGGTTTTAATGCAACTTTATTCTTTAATGAGATATTTACTTATTTAATTAAGTTTCTGGCCACTTATAAAATGTGTTCAATGTGCAGCCCATTGTGTTGGATTGTCAATGCAACCCTCTTCTCCCACTCTTCACACACTGATAGCAACACCGCAGGGGAAATGCTAGCACAGGCTTCCAGTATCCGTAGTTTCAGGTGCTGCAGAATGGGCAAAACAAAAATTGGAACAGGACCCTCAGTTTACGCAGAAGATTTTGTTCAGTGATGAGGCAAACTTTTATGTGAATGGTGAAGTTAGCAAACAAAACCACCGCTATTGGTCTGACACTAACACACATTGGATAGATCCCTCCAAGACTGTTGGAACACAAAAATTGATGGTATGGTGTGGTATATGGGGTACAAAGATAGTGGGGCCATTCTTCATCAATGGAAACCTCAAGGCCACTGGATATGCGAAATTGCTACATGATGTGTTTCCCTCTTTATGCACTGAAGCTGGCACGTTCCCTGAGTTTTTCCAGCAAGATGGTGCACCACCACATCATGGGTGTCAGGTCCGAGCATTCCTAGATGAACAGTTTCCTGGAAAGTGGATTGGTCATCGTGGGCCAGTTGAATTGCCCCCAAGGTCTCCCGATCTGACCCCCTTAGACTTTTATCTTTGGGGTCATCTGAAGGCAATTGTCTATGCTGTGAACATACGAGATGTGCAGCACCTGAAACTACGGATACTGGAAGCCTGTGCTAGCATTTCTCCTGCGGTGTTGCTATCAGTGTGTGAAGAGTGGGAGAAGAGGGTTGCATTGACAATCCAACACAATGGGCAGCACATTGAACACATTTTATAAGTGGTCAGAAACTTGTAAATAACTTATGAAAGAATAAAGTTATGTTAAAACCAAGCACATCATTGTTTTTCTTGTTAAATTCCCAATAAGTTCGATGTGTCACATGACCCTCTTCCTATTGAAAAAACAAAAGTTGGATAAAAAATGGTCAACTTCAAAATGGCCGCCATGGTCACCACCCATCTTGAAAAGTTTCCCCCCTCACATATACTAATGTGCCACAAACAGGAAGTTAATATTACCAACCATTCCCATTTTATTAAGGTGTATCCATATAAATTGCCCACCATGTATATATATATATATATATATATATATATATATATATTTACTATTAAGAAAGAGAATGACAATTCAGTCACATTTTAGGAACTGTTCATGCAGAGCTCCAACTCAATTTAATATGCTGAGGCTCAAAATGCTTTCTAATAACCGTATATAAAGCAACATATAGGAATGACGAACTATGTAACTGGAGAGGTTAAAGAAGAGTCACACAATAAAAAGAGAACATTGTAAAATGAGATTAGTAGGAAAATGTTATAGTTCATTAAAAACCAATTCCATTTCATTTTGAATCACAGATATTAATAGCAGATTGATACGTATGTAAATGAGATGTACAGTTTTGAAAGTTCATCCTATTAAAATCTACAAAAATACCAATGTCTTTATTACTGACGTTTATCAGCGTATATTGGTATTAACTGTTTGGGTGCCTTGATGTACTGGCAAAAGTGCAGTGCTGGCTTTGGAACCATATTGCCACCTATTTCTCTGTAATGAAGGGGAAACAATAAGAAAACTAAGTAACTTAAAGTAAGGAATAAGGCTATGTTTTCATTATGAACATATGATGGAAAACCTGAGTAGCCCAACTGTAGTTTATTTCTTTCTATGTTTACCATAATATATATTTGTGGAACAAAACCGCACAGTCTACCACACTGTATTCAAACCAGAGTGCCTTCAGATATTTCAAAACAACAACTCCCAGCATGCCCAGACAGCCAAAGAGGCATTCCCAAGAAGCTGAAGTGCAGAGGGCTGGAATACCTCCTTGTTTCTCCTCCCATTTATGTCACTGCTTGATTGACAATCAGGCTACAGTTTCTAGCTGACTGTCAATTTCACTCTTTACTGCCACCTGTAGGGATTGTGTTGTAAGGAGGCATGGAACATTTTTATCATGATTTTTCTCAGCTAGTTTTTATGCAGAAACTACTAGAAGGTCTGTGGGAGGAGTCTCCCAAGTCCACCTCTCTGATCCCAGAGTGCTAGTACCAAATCACTTTAGCCTGGGGATGTGAGGGTGTCTCCCAGCTCTGCTCCTGATGGGTAGACCAGAGTCTAGTCTAGCTTAGGCTAGAGAAAAGACATGGCCTGCCTGGCTTCTTATGGGGCAGGTGAGGTGGAGGGATATGCCTAGTCAGTAAATAGTTTCCAGCAAGACAGCTACAAGCAAGTATCTAGAGTTGGGCAAGCATTTCAAAAGTTTTGTTTGCCAGGCTCAAAGAACTTTCTGAAAAAGTTCTATGCAAACCGGCAATGCAATAACCCTCAAAATGTGTATAATATTGCTTAAGAGCTCCAAAACCATACATAAGATTACTAGGGTCACCTAGAAATGTATTTTTAGTAGTTTTAAAGTGGCTTTAAGGCAAAGTTAATTTCAAAGTTACGGCAAACAGCTCGTTTAAAAACTCACTGCACTAGCAGTATATAGGTGCATAAAGTATCCTTGGTTGTCGGTAGAAGTCTGCCGGTGTTAAAATGCACATCAAGGTATCAGAAGGCAGAATAGCTTTTTCCAAGCCTTCCAAAAAATCATTTTGGGATAGCTTTTCCAAAATAGTAAAGAAATATCTTTTGTAAACATGAAAAAGTAAAAAAAAAAGTTATTGAAAACTCTCTTTGTGGGAGTTACAACAGGACTGGTATCTCAAAATGGTGAAGAAAAAATAGCTTTTGTAGAAAAAAGCTGAAAAAAAATCTCTGGGTTGTCCAAAAATATTCTCTTGTTGGGAGTTGCAGCAGGATTTGTGGCTGGCAACTGGGCACCAGTCCCTCAGCTGGACTACTTCACACATCCTCTTTGTGGGTACCACATATTCAGCCTTATATACAGCAAGTTGTAATGCACTATGTCTTCTGGAACTTTTTCTATCATAGCCAGCAGTAAGTTTTTCAGTAATGTGCTACAATAGGTCTTCTGCAGTATTGGACTAGATGCCTCAGTCTTCACTCCATAGGTGCATCAGTATTGTCCTTCTTGGTCTACTTTCAGTAGGAGTTGACTTTTACATATGAGGAACACCCTAGAAGACCTGCTATTTAGAAGATGCTCTGACCCAGTCCTCTATAGCTATCACAACTTGGCCCTAGTCAGGGTCACTCATCCTTACGTTTGCCTAATATATCCAACCTCTTGACAGATGCCGTTTTGTATATTGACGGTTAATATATACTGGTAACTGTATGGCTAAATATATTGTAAGCATAGGTTTACTCTGTGCAACAATTATCTGGGTTATAATGTCAAACCATTGATGTAGACTTTGATGTAACAAGCCAGGATAGTGTGAACAGCACATCTGTATGAGGCAGAAAGCACATCTGTGTGTATACCATATATTTCAGCCTTATGCTCCAGGCTTACTTCCATCACAGCTTTATAGCAGGATAGTAATATACTATATTGGAATAAGCATAATCTTTTTCTTTAATGAATTACATATTTTTCCCCCTGGTGCCCTGGTTGTATACTTGGACTCTGCTTGCTGATCTGGCTGAGCCCCTCTACATGACTGCCCACCTGCTCCAGCTGTTTGCTGGAGCACTTCCCGACTTGTCACCATCTCCATCCTGCAGCCCCATTATAAATGTATAGGGCCATTCAGATTTGATGGAGATTGCTCATAGTTGGTGAGTGAAGTGTTTCAACATGCTCCTTTCCTGGCTCATTCTGCTTATCAGTGGGGTCTAATCACTGAGATCCTGACTAGAGATGAGTGAATCGAAGCTGACAAACCCAAATTCATTACGAATTTCATGAAAAATATCGATTCACAACGAATGTGAATATTGCCGCGATTCGATCGCGCACATCGCTTCATTAAACTCCATTTTACAGCGTTCCAGGCTAAAGGAGACCTAAAATGGCAGATCCACATGTCAGTACATGGGGCAGGGGATTATGGGAGGGCGGTAAGCTGCAGTGGGAATGAAGGTAGGCGGGATGACCCTGAATCACATGTGAGATGCAGCCTATCAGCATCCATTGACCCCGGTGATGTCATAGCCCTATATAATCGGCAGCCATCTTGCCTCTCTTCATTTCATCCATGCACTCAGAGATAGAGAGGACGGGACTGCGTGTTTGTGAATAGCTTATACCACAGCGGTACACTGCAACTGCTAGTCACATCAGCATTGGGGAAACACAGGAGTGCAGTGCTTTGGTGTTCTCACTGAGAAGGATCTTTGATATATAAACCTCCTATTCACGTTATTATAGCATTGCATCAGAGAGGGGCAGATAGCTGTTAGCTGCCTCATACAGATCAACAAGCTGCCTGAACTTTATGAACCATCTTATCTCCTCACTTTTCAGTGCAATTCAGTGTTTTGTTTTGTTTTTTGCTCCACAAATCATCTGCTGCTCAGAATTGTGTGACAGAGTGCAATTTGGGTTTAATCCCTGTTTTTTTTTTTTTTTTGTGGTGCTGCACTGTTGGGTCCTGCTGCTGTTCACAAATAAGTTATTTTTCAGCGGACTGTAGTGCATTTGTCTGCCCTCATACGTGCATACCACATGCCTACATCAAAGCAGTCTACTATTCTGTATCTGTAACAAGTCTAGATACAGGGAAAGTCCTGACTCCTGGCAAAAATACTGATTTTTTCTGCGTATTGTTGCGCATATTTCTGCCCTCATCAGTGCATACCGCATACGTACACCCAAGTAGTGTTCCATCTTATACCTGTTAATCTGTCAAGAGCCTACATACTGTGAAAGTCCAAACAATAGTATTCACCGACTGGTGTTTTACAAAAATACAGATTTTTTTTCTGTGTATAGTTGTGCATATTACTGCCCTCATCAGTGCACACCACATACGTACATCCAAGTATTGTACCATTTTGTACTTATTAATCTGTCAAGGGCCTACATACTGTGAAAGTCCAAACAATAGTATTCACCGGCTGGTGTTTTATAAAAATACAGATTTTTTTCTGCGTATAGTTGCGCATATTTCTGCCCTCATCAGTGCATACCGCATACGTAAATCCAAGTAGTGTACCATTTTGTATCTGTTAATCTGTCAAGGGCCTACATACTGTGAAAGTCCAAACAATAGTTTTCACCGGCTGGTGTTTTACAAAAGTACAGATTTTTTACTGCGTATTGTTGTGCATATTTCTGCCCTCATCAGTGTATATTGCATACGTACATCTAATTAGTGTACCATTTTGTACCTGTTAATCTGTCAAGGGCCTACATAATGTGAAAGGACAGCCATAAGTAATCACCATCTGCTGTTCTAGACAAATACTGTTTAAAGAGTAGTGTAGCGTATTGTAATACCCTCCTATACGCACTAAGTATGTCAGGCAGAGAAGTGCCAGGACGTGCACAGAGGAGTGGCAGAGGCCTAAATACTTCAGGCAGAGTTGGCAGCAGACTAGGGGCGAGTTACAGCAGGAGTCGCAGCGAGAGGCCTGAGCTCCCGTTATCAGCCAGTGGTCGTGTTTCGACCAGCAACCCATCTGCCGTCGTCGATTGTTAACAAGCTCATCCACTTCATCACAAGTGACATCTGACACCCCCAGTCAACAGTTGGTGAGTTCCTCAGACACAACCCTCAGTTGGCATGGCCCGGGAGCAGTCCCTGTTCTCCCATTGCCTTTGTCCTATGCTGTTCCCTCTCCTAGAGAAGTATCTTATGCTGTGGGTTCAGCTCCACTATTCACTGAGGACTATCTAATAGAGGACAGTCAGCAGCTACTGCCCAGCCAAGTAGGGGAGGAGACATGCACCAGTTGCTCCGCTAGGCAGCCAAGTAGTGATGCGGAGAGTGACAAGGGAGTCGGTGTTGCCAGGGTTAAGGGTCCTGAACCAGACACTGTTGGGGAACCTGAGGAAGACATCAGTGATGTGCAGATAACTGTTGTTGATGATGAAGCCGATCACAATTGGGAGCCGGGTGCAGAAGGGGCTTCATCATCATCAGGAGAAGACAGTTGCAGGTTGCCCTCGAGGCAGCAGCTGAGCCAGCAAGGCGGTAGCATGGTTGGCAGTCAGTGTAGTGGCAGAAGTGGAAATACTGGAGCCAAATGTGCCCGGGGGAGACCACCTGCTTCGCAGCAGCCTACCTTTCCGGGAGGTAGTGGAAAAGGGGTTCCTGGAGACGGCGGCAGGAGCAGACAATTAGTGCGGACTGTAGGTGGAAAAATCAGCTACTTGGCGGTGTGGCAGTTTTTCATCAAGTATCCGGAGGAGGTTCACGTAGCCACATTCAAGATATGTCGGCAGAATGTGAAGCGTGGCCAGGGTCCCAAAGTTGGCACCAAGGCCCTGCATCAACACATGCTTCGCCACCATAAAGTGGCCTGGGAGAACCGTTGCTCCGATGTAGTGGTCCAGCCTGCTGCATCACCCAGTGGCCATCCGCTCCCTTCTTCATCCAGCCAAGGCTCCACCACCTCAGCCGAAGGGAGCTGTGTGTCAAACCCTCCTTCTGTCGCTCCAGATGCTCCTGCTTCTCCAGCTTTTTGTCAGCCATTCCGCCAACAATCCATCGGCAAAGCCATGTCCAACAGAGAACAGTATGCGCCCACTCATCCAACGGCGCAGAAGTTGAATGTGCTCCTGTCCAAGTTGCTGGTGCTGCAGTCCCTCCCTTTTCAAGTGGTGGACACTGCACCTTTCAGAGAATTGATGGCTTGTGCTGAGCCGAGGTAGAGAGTCCCAAGCCGTCATTTCTTTGCGAATAAGGCAGTACCAGCCCTGCATACGTTTGTACAAGAGAAGGTGGGCCAGTCCTTGAGCCTGTCGGTGTGTTCAAAAGTGCACGGCAGCGCCGACGTGTGGAGCTGTAACTACGGGCAGGGACAATACTTGTCTTTTACGGCCCACTGGGTAAATGTGGTTCCTGCACAGCCAAAACAGCAACTTGGACAGGTCACACTGCTTCCTCCTCCACGCTCTCGCTCTCAGGCAGTTGGTCCTGTGACAGTGTGCGACGCCGCCTCCTCATCCTCCACCGCGTCCTCGGCCTCCACTGCACGTCCAAGTTTTGGTGGCCCTTCATCGTACCATGTGTGTAGGGCACGGTGGTGTCAAGCTATTCTTCACATGGTTTGCCTTGGCGAACGGAGTCACACAGGGGAGGAACTGCTAAAATTCATTAGTCAAGAAATCCGAGTATGGCTTACTCCACGAAATCTGGAAATGGGAACCATGGTGACCGACAACGGGAAGAACATCGTGTCCACGCTGCGACAAGGAAGCGTGAAACATGCGCCCTGCATGGCACATGTGTTGAATCTGGTTGTCAAGCACTTCCTGAAGTCTTCACCCCATTTGCAAAACATCCTGAAAATGGCAAGGAAACTGTGCATGCACTTCAGCCACTCGTACACTGCAAAGCACACCCTCCTTGAGCTGCAGTATCAGAATGGTATCCCACAACATAGTCTTATTTGTGACGTTGCCACACATTGGAATTCCACCCTTCATATGTTGGACAGACTATACGAACAAAAAAAAGCTATCACCGATTTCTTGATGATCCAAGCAGATAGGAGTACTCCCCAGTGTAACTTCAATGTGAACCAGTGGCAGCTCATACGTGACCCCTGCCATTTGCTGAGGCGCTTTGAGGAAGCCACATTATTTGTAAGTCGCCTGGATTACGGGATGAACGACGTAATTCCACTCCTACATTTCCTACAACAAATGATTGAAACGATGGCTGGTCACGGCAATGGAGACGTTGCGCCTACATCTCAATGCTACATCAGCCCTGTGGGGGCTGAACTGGAAGAGGAGGATGAGGGGCAGAGTGGAGCACAGTTTCGGTTGGATGAGATGGCCGGTGTTTCTAGTCATCAGACAGGAGAGGAGGAGCAGGAGCAGCCAGAGGAGCTAGAGGGTTATTACGAGGGAGGTGAGACAGAGGACCCAGACACACCGTGGCAGTATGCAGTGGAGATGGAGGCAGGTAGTCCCTCCGAGTCACTAGCGCAAATGGCATGAAGCATGCTAAGTTGCTTGCGTAGTGACCCCCGAATTGTCAAAATTTGTCAGCGGGATGACTTCTGGCTCTCCACCTAATTGGACCCTCGCTACCGTCCCAGAATGGGGGCTTTTTTTACACCCACTGAGAGGGAGGACAAACTGACCTACTACAGCGAGATCCTACTTAGTTGGCCGATGCCTATTGGCGACATGGTCCATCCACTCGCAGGTCTGACTCGGGGGGCCCTCTGCGCTCACCTTCCACTGCCATGGCTGCTGGGGAAGGGAGGGATGGCAGGAGCAGTACCAGCTCCATCAGCAGCAGCCTGAGTCTACAGTCGCTGATGAGTAGCTTTCTTCACCCGCATAGTGAAGCAACTCATCAGCAGCAGGTAGACATGGAGCAGGACCTGAACCAGCAGGTGGTGGCATACCTTGACATGGCCATGCCAACAAACATTGAGGATCCGATGGACATCTGGGCAGCCAAACTTGATTTATGGCCGCAACTAGCAGAGTTTGCCCTGGAAAAGCTGTCCTGCCCGGCATGTAGTGTGCCATCAGAGCAGGTGTTTAGTGCGGCCGGGGCCATAGTCACCCCAAGGCAGTGTTTCTCAATTCCAGTCCTCAGGGCCCCCTAACAGGTCATGTCTTCAGGATTTCCTAAGTCTTTCACAGGTGATATAATTATGGTCAGTGAATCAGGCATCACCACAATTATATCACCTGTGAAAGACTAAGGAAATCCTGAAAACATGACCTGTTAGGGGGCCCTGAGGACTGGAATTGAGAAACACTGCCCCAAGGTGAACTTGTCTGTCCACGAAAAATGTGGAGAGACTGACCTTTGTCAAGATACATAGTTACATAGTTAGTACAGTCGAAAAAAGACATATGTCCATCAAGTTCAACCAGGGAATTGAAGGGTAGGGGTGTGGCGCGATATTGGGGAAGGAATGGGATTTTATATTTCTTCATAAGCATAAATGTTATTTTGTTCCAGGAATGTATCTTATCCTGTTTTAAAGCTGTTAATTTTTCCTGCTGAGACCAGTTCCTGAGGTAGACTGTTCCATAAGTTCACAGTTCTCATGGTAAAGAAGGCGTGTCGCCCCTTGAGACTAAACTTTTTCTTCTCCAGACGGAGGGAGTGCCCCCTCGTCCTTTGGGGGGTTTAACCTGGAACAGTTTTTCTCCATATTTTTTGTATGGGCCATTAATATACTTATATACGTTTATCATATCCCCTTTTAAATGTCTCTTCTCAAGACTAAACAATTGTAACTCCTTTAATCGCTCCTTATAGCTAAGAGGTTCCATGCCCCATACTAGTCTAGTCACGTGTCTCTGCACCCTCTCCAGCAACACAGTGTCCCTTTTATGGACAGGTGACCAAAACTGAACAGCATATTCCAGGTGAGGCTGTACCAATGCTTTATAAAGGGGGAGTATTATGTCCCTGTCCCTTGAGTCCATGCCTCTTTTGATACATGACAATATCCTGCTGGCTTTGGAAGCAGCAGCCTGACATTGCATGCTATTCTGTAGTCTGTGATCCACAAGTACACCCAGATCCTTCTCTACCAGTGACTCTGCCAGTTTAACACCCCCTAAGACATACGACGCATGCAGGTTATTAGTACCCAGATGCATAACTTTACATTTATCCACATTGAACCTCATTTGCCAAGTGGATGCTCAGACACTTAGTCTATCCAAGTAATCTTGTAACCTATACACCTCCTCTATAGACTGTACCGTGCTACAAAGCTTGGTGTCATCTGCAAAGATAGAAACAGAGCTGTTAATGCCATCCTCTATATCATTGATAAATAAATTAAACAACAGCGGTCCCAGTACAGAACCTTGGGATACACCACTGATTACCGGGGACCAATCAGAGTACGAATCATTGACCACCACTCTCTGGGTACGATCCATGAGCCAGTGTTCAATCCAGTTACAAACTAAAATTTCCAAACCCAAAGACCTTAACTTACCTGTCAGACGTCTATGAGGGACAGTATCAAATGCTTTAGCAAAATCCAGAAACACTATATCCACAGCCATTCCTCTGTCGAGGCTTCTACTCACCTCTTCATAAAAGCAAATTAGATTGGTTTGACAACTTCTATTCTTAGTAAACCCATGCTGGTTATCACTTATAATACAATTATCCCCTATGTATTGCTTTATGTAATCTCTTATAAGTCCTTCAAACAATTTACCCACAATGAACGTTAAACTTACCGGTCTATAGTTTCCTGGGGAAGACCTAGAGCCCTTTTTGAAGATTGGCACCACATTCGCCTTGCGCCAGTCCCTTGGCACAATACCAGACACCAGTGAATCTCTAAATATCATGAACAGGGGTACAGATATTACTGAACTTACCTCTCTAAGAAGATGAATCAGGGATGGATCGGCCAGGATTTCCAGCCACCAATGCCAGATGCCTCAGAGTAGATTGACCATGCTGCTACACCAACACTTCCCAATTATGGTTATGAAACCCTCTTGGGTTATCAATTAGGGTAATGAAACCCTATTGGGTAGTGCGAATGCCTGCTCCTGACTCATCCTGTGTCTTTCCGGAACTACTTGCCTCCATGATGCCTCGGGCCTTGGGCCTTTAATTTTTGGATGTTTAGCAGTAGCTAAATACATGCTTAATGCAAATTTCAACATTGATCTTTAAATGTAAGGTGTTATGAAACCCTCTTGGGTACTGTAAATGCCTGCTCCTGACTCATCCTGTTTCTCTTTCAGGAGCTACTTGCCTCACTGATGCTTCTGGCCTTGGGCCTTTAATTTTTGGATGTTTAGCAGTAGCTAAATACATGCTTAATGCAAATTTCAACATTGATCTTTATTGAAGGGGTTATGAAACCCTCTTGGGTACTGCGAATGCTTGCTCCTGACTCATCCTGTGTCTTTCAGGATCTTCCTGCCTCACTGATGCTTCTGGCCTTGGGCCTTTCATTTTTGGAAGTTTAGCAGTAGCTAATACATGCTTAATGCAAATTTCAACAATGATCTTTAAATTCTCAGCGCTCTTCCAGGGCCATCGCCTACCCTGCAGGGGCCGATCCGAGGACCCCACAAAACCATCCAATCGGTAGTAGAGACAGGTGGTGTGTACAAAGGGCAGGGACTTAATGAACACGAGCTCAGGACCCGCACTTTGTTGGAATTCTTCTTTCATGGCAAATAATTGCAATCCCCGATCCCTATCACGAACGAGGTTCAGCGGGTTACCTGCACCTGTCGGTGAAGGATAGACACGCTGTCCGTTCAGTGTAGCATGCGTGCAGCCCCGGACATCTGAGGGCCTCACACACCTGTTATTGCTCGATTTCGCGATTGATCGTGCAATGTAAAGGGTTATGAAAGCCTCTTGGGTACTGGTGATGCCTACTCCTGACTGCTCCTGTGTCTTTCAGAAACTACGTGCCTTCATGATGCTTCTGGGCTTGGGCCTTTAATTTTAGGATTTTTGAAATAAATACATACATGCTTAATTTAAATTTCAACAATCATGGTGCAATGTATAGGGTTATTAAACCCTCTTGGGTACAGTTTTTTTCAAATTTTCTGATAATTTTCTCAGTAATAAACTTGAATTGTCCAGAATAATAACCATTACACCACTGTACGCTTGTTGTGTGTGATTTTTTAAATAACATTTTCAAAAATAATACAGAGAGGGATGCTGTTACGCCGAGCGCTCCGGGTCCCCGCTCCTCCCCGGAGCGCTCGCTACACCCTCGCTACTGCAGCGCCCCGGTCAGATCCACTAACCGGGTGCGCTGCGATACCGCCTCCAGCCGGGATGCGATGCGGGTGGCGCCCGCTCGCGATGCGCACCCCGGCTCCCGTACCTGACTCGCTCTCCGTCGGTCCTGTCCCGGCGCGCACGGCCCCGCTCCCTAGGGCGCGCGCGCGCCGGGTCTCTGCGATTTAAAGGGCCACTGCGCCGCTGATTGGCGCAGTGGTTCTAATTAGTGTGTTCACCTGTGCACTCCCTATGTATACCTCACTTCCCCTGCACTCCCTCGCCGGATCTTGTTGCCCTTGTGCCTAGTGAAAGCGTTCCCTTGTGTATTACATAGTTAGTACGGTCGAAAAAAGACATATGTCCATCAAGTTCAACCAGGGAATTAAGGGGTAGGGGTGTGGCGCGATATTGGGGAAGGGATGGGATTTTATATTTCTTCATAAGCATTAATGTTATTTTGTTCCATAAATGTATCTAATCCTGTTTTAAAGCTGTTAATTGTTCCTACTGTGACCAGTTCCTGAGGTAGACCGTTCCATAAATTCACAGTCCTCACGGTAAAGAAGGCGTGTCGCCCCTTGAGACTAAACTTTTTCTTCTCCAGACGGAGGGAGTGTCCCCTCGTCCTTTGGGGGTGTTTAATCTGGAACAGTTTTTCTCCATATTTTTTGTATGGGCCATTAATATACTTATATACGTTTATCATATCCCCCCTTAAACGTCTCTTCTCAAGACTAAACAATTGTAACTCCTTTAATCGCTCCTCATAGCTAAGATGTTCCATGCCCCATATTAGTTTAGTCGCGCGTCTCTGCACCCTTTCCAACTCCGCAGTGTCCCTTTTATGGACAGGTGCCCAAAACTGAACAGCATATTCCAGGTGAGGCCGTACCAATGCTTTATAAAGGGGGAGTATTATGTCCCTGTCCCTTGAGTCCATGCCTCTTTTTATACATGACAATATCCTGCCGGCTTTGGAAGCAGCAGCCTGACATTGCATGCTATTCTGTAGTCTGTGATCTACAAGTACACCCAGATCCTTCTCTACCAGTGACTCTGCCAGTTTAATCCCCCCTAAGACATACGATGCATGCAGGTTATTAGTACCCAGATGCATAACTTTACATTTATCCACATTGAACCTCATTTGCCAAGTGGATGCCCAGACACTTAGTCTATCCAAGTCATCCTGTAACTTATGCACATCCTCTATAGACTGTACCGTGCTACAAAGCTTGGTGTCATCTGCAAAGATAGAAACAGAGCTGTTAATACCATCCTCTATATCATTGATAAATAAATTAAACAACAGCGGGCCCAGTACTGAACCTTGGGGTACACCACTAATTACCGGGGACCAATCAGAGTACGAATCATTGACCACCACTCTCTGGGTACGATCCATGAGCCAGTGTTCAATCCAGTTACAAACTAAAGTTTCCAAGCCCAAGGACCTTAACTTACCTGTCAGACGTCTGTGAGGGACAGTATCAAATGCTTTGGCAAAATCCAGAAACACTATATCCACAGCCATTCCTCTGTCAAGGCTTCTACTCACCTCTTCATAAAAGCAAATTAGATTGGTTTGACAACTTCTATCCTTAGTAAACCCATGCTGGCTATCACTTATAATACAATTATCCCCTATGTATTCCTGTATGTAATCCCTTATAAGTCCTTCAAACAATTTACCCACAATGCACGTTAAACTTACCGGTCTATAGTTTCCTGGGGAAGACCTAGAGCCCTTCTTGAAGATTGGCACCACATTCGCCTTGCGCCAGTCCCTTGGCACAATACCAGACACCATAGAATCTCTAAATATCATGAACAGGGGTACAGATATTACTGAACTTACCTCTCTAAGAACTCTTGGGTGTAGTCCATCCGGCCCTGGGGATTTGCTTACATTTATATCACTTAACTTACCTTGTACCATCTCTACATTAAGCCAGTTCAGTACATTACATGATGTGTTACCAGCACTGACCTGGCCAATGTCAGCTCCTTTTTCCCTAGTATATACAGAACTAAAGAACCCATTCAGTAGCTCCGCCTTCTCTTGATCGCCTGTGACAACCTCCCCATTATCATTATTAAGGGGTCCTACATGCTCTGTCCTTTTTTTTTTTTGCATTTATATATCTAAAAAAATATTTAGGATTAGTTTTGCTTTCTTTGGCCACCTGTCTCTCATTTTGAATTTTTGCTGTTTTTATTACATTTTTACAGATTTTATTAAGCTCTTTGTACTGTTTAAATGTTATCGCTGACCCATCAGATTTGTATTTTTTGAAGGCAATTTTTTTGTTGTTTATTGCTCTTTTAACATCATGTGTCAGCCATGTAGGATTTAATTTTAATCGTTTATATTTGTTCCCCTTTGGTATATATTTAGCTGTATAGTTATTTAGAGTTGATTTAAAGATGTCCCATTTACCTTCTGTATCAGTATTTGAGAACACTTCCCCCCAGTCTATGTCCTGTAGTGCAGCCCTCAACCCAGGGAAGTTTGCCTTTTTAAAGTTATATGTTTTTGCTTTCCCCGTCTGTCTTTGTTTTCTACATTTTAAGTCAAAAGTAACTATATTGTGGTCGCTATTACCAAGGTTTTCCCGCACAGTTACATTACCAATCAGCTCTGCGTTGTTGGAAATGATCAGATCCAACAAGGCATCACTTCTTGTTGGGTCCTCCACAAACTGGCCCATAAAATTATCCTGCAATAAATTTAGGAATTGTCGCCCCTTTGTAGTTTTAGCCAACCCCGGACCCCAATCTATATCTGGATAGTTAAAATCTCCCATTATTACCACTATACCTGCCCGGGTGGCCCTCTCTATTTGTTTATGAAGCCGAACATCTATCTCTTCAGTGATATTAGGGGGTCTGTAGATTACCCCAAATATTATTTTTTCAGTATTTCCCTCCTTTTGTAATTCTACCCACAGTGATTCCACCTCCTCAAAATCATCACACACTAGCCTAGCCTGTGTTCCAGACCTCCTGCCGTTGCCCCTGACTACGATCCTTGCTGCCTGCCCCGACCTTCTGCTACGTCCGACCTTGCTTTTGTCTACTCCCTTGTACCACGCCTATCTTCAGCAGTCAGAGAGGTTGAGCCGTTGCTAGTGGATACGACCTGGTTACTACCGCCGCAGCAAGACCATCCCGCTTTGCGGCGGGCTCTGGTGAACACCAGTAGTACCTTAGAACCGGTCCACTAGCACGGTCCACGCCAATCCCTCTCTGGCACAGAGGATCCACCTCCTGCCAGCCGGCACCGTGACAGATGCTTCTTTATTTCCGAAAACATTACTTTAGAGAAGAATGTCTTTTTGTGATCTACCGTCCTACATTATAGAGTCTTCTGGACTCTTGGATATGCACTTGTTCATAAACAAAGGAACAAGAAAAAAACAATGGCCGGACGCCAAGAATTTATTTGAAAATGATGGTGGAAAATAAGTATTTGGTCAATAACAAAAGTTAATCTCAATACTTTTGCTGGTATTTTGGCCCATTCCTCAATGCAGATCTCCTCTAGAGCAGTGATGTTTTAGGGCTGTCGCTGGGCAACACAGGCTTTCAACTCCCAAAGGTTTTCTATGGGGTTGAGATCTGGAGACTGGCTAGGCTACTCCAGGACCTTGAAATGCTTCTTACGAAGCCATTCCTTCATTGCCTGGGTGGTGTGTTTGGGATCATTGTCATGCTGAAAGACCCAGCCACATTTCATCTTCAATGCCCTGGCTGATGGAAAGAGGTTTTCACTCAAAATGTCACGATACATGGCCCCATTCATTCTTTTCTTTACATGGGTCAGTTGTCCTGGTCCCTTTGCAGAAAAACAGCACCTCAAAGCATGATGTTTCAACCTCCATGCTTCACAGAAGGTATGGTGTTCTTTGGATGCAACTCAGCAATCTTTCTCCTCCAAACACGACAAGTTTAGTTTTTACCAAAAAGTTCTACTTTGGTTTCATCTGACCGTTTGACATTCTTCCAATACTCTTCTGGATCATCCAAATGCTCTCTAGCAAATTTCAAACAGACCCAGACATGTACTGGCTTAAGCAGGGGGACATGTCTGGCACTACATGATTTGAGTCCCTGGTGGTGTAGTGTGTTACTGATGGTAGCCTTTGTTAATTTGGTTCCAGCTCTCTGCAGGTCATTCACTAGGTCCCCGTGTGGTTCTGGGATTTTTGCTCACCGTTCTTGTGATCATTTTGACACCACGGGGAGGGGGGGGGGGGGTAATCTTGATTGGAGCCCCAGATCGAGGGAGATTATCAGCGGTCTTGTATGTCTTCCATTTTCAAATAATTGCCCCCACAGTTGATTTCTTCTCACCAGGCTGCTTGTCTAGTGCAAATTCAGTCTTCCCAGCCTGGTGCAGGTCTACAATTTTGCTTCTTGTGTCCTTCCACAGCTCTATGGTCTTGGCCATAGTGGAGTTTGGAGTGTGACTGTTTAAGGTTGTGAACAGGTGTCTTTTTATACTGATAACAAGTTCAAACGGCTGCCATTAATACAGGTAATGAGTGGAGGACAGAGGAGACTCTGGCCATGAGTGCTCTCCTCCTTTTTCCTCCAGCACGCCCGCATGCGAATCGCGGGCAGTCACTTACCTTCTGCTCCTGCTGACTTCCCCGCTGGCTCTGTTCTCCGGCACGTGCGTGCCGCAGCTCTGAGATTTATAGGGCCAGTAGTTGCACCTGTCCTTTCCTTATAAGTTTTTGCACCTCCCTCTACCTCTTGCCGGATCTTTGTTTGCCCTAATGCAATTGTGAAAGTGGTTTCCTGTTTTGCCTACCTGTGTTCTGACCTTTTGACCTCCTGCTACGTTCCTGGCCACATACCTGTGCTGCCTGCACTGACCATCTGCTTTCCTGACTACGAGTTGCCAGATCCTTCCTGTGCCACGTACCCCCTCAGCAGCCTGTGTGGACGAGTTGTGTCAGGAGTAGCGACCTGGGTGCAGCCTGCCGCAGCAAGTCCATCCCGTTTTGTGGCGGGCTCTGGTGAAAACCAGCGGCACCTTAGACTCCGCTCCCTGACACGGCCATAGCCATCATCCACACAGGTACAGCGGATCTACTACCTCTGTGACTGTAACAGTAAGATATGGCCATGGATCCCGCTGGGGTGCCTCTGCTTGATGTCTCGGATCTTTCTACAGTTGTGGCTCAACAGTTGCAGCAGTTAGCTTGTCAGGCACAACAACTGACTCAATCGTCCTCCATGATGAAACAACTTCTTGCCGCCCAGCAGCAACAACAGAAACTTCAGCCGCAATCTGCTCCTGTTTCTCCTCCTATACCTGAAGCTCCTTCCAGATCCAAGCTTTGTTTATCCTTGCCCACGAAGTATGAAGGAGATCCAAAGTTGTGTAGAGGCTTTGTGACTCAGTGCTCTATGCATTTGGAACTCATGGCTGATCAGTTCCTGACAGAGCAAGCTAAAGTGGTGTATGTGGTCAGTCTATTGTCCAGAAAAGCCCTGGCCTAGGCTACTCCTCTCTGGGATCATAATGACTCGGTCTCCTCTAACCTGCCGCCTTCCTAGGTGAATTCTGCAGTGTATTTGAAGAACCGACACAAGCCTCCTCAGCCGAGACAGTTCTTCTGAACCTCAGCCAAGGGAACTCCTCCGTTGGCGACTACTCGGTTCAATTCCGCACTCTCGCCTCTTGTTACGCCGAGCGCTTCGGGTCCCTGCTCCTCCCCGGAGCGCTCGCGGCGTTCCCCTCTCTGCAGCGCCCCGGTCAGACCCGCTGACCGGGAGCGCTGCACTGACACTGCCGACGGGGATGCGATTTGCATAGCGGGACGCGCCCGCTCGCGGATCGCATCCCAATCCACTTACTTGTCCCGGTCCCCGGCTGTCACGTCCTGGCGCGCGCGGCTCCGCTCCTTAGGGCGCGTGCGCGCCAGCTCTCTGAGATTTAAAGGGCCAGTGCACCAATGATTGGTGCCTGGCCCAATCAGTCTAATCAGCTTCCACCTGCTCCTTGCTCATATAACCTCACTTCCCCTTCCCAGCATTGCCGGATCTTGTTGCCCTTGTGCCTAGATAAAGCGTTTCCTGTGTTTGCCATACCAGTGTTTCCAGACCTTCTGCCATCACCATTGACTACGAACCTTGCCACCTGCCCTGACCTTCTGCTATGTCTGACCTCGCCTCTGTCTAGTCCTTCTGTCCCACGCCTTCTCAGCAGTCAGCAAGGTTGAACCGTTGCCGGTGGATACGACCTGGTTGCTACCGCCGCAGCAACACCATCCCGCTTTGCGGCGGGATCTGGTGAATACCAGTAGCAACCTAGAACCGGTCCACCGGTAGGGTCCACGCCAATCCCTCGCTGACACAGAGGATCCACATCCAGCCTGCCGAATCCTAACAGTAGATTCGACCATGGATCCCGCTGAGGTGCCGTGGCCAAGTCTCGCTGACCTATCCACGGTGGTCGCCCAGCAATCCCAACAGATCGCCCAACAAGGTCAGCAGCTGTCGCAGTTGACCGCCATGCTACAGCAACTTCTGCCACAGCTACAGCAGCAACCATCTCCTCCGCCAGCTCCTGCACCTCCTCCACAGCGAGTGGCCGCTCCTAACCTCCGCTTGTCCCTGCCGGACAAATATGATGGGAACTCTAAACTCTGCTGTGGTTTCCTGTCTCAATGTTCCCTACATTTGGAGATGTTGTCGGACCAATTTCCCACAGAACGGTCAAAGGTGGCTTTCGTGGTTAGTCTCCTGTCTGGGAAGGCCTTGTCATGGGCCACACCGCTCTGGGACCGCAACGATCCTGTCACTGCCACTGTTCAGTCCTTCTTCGCTGAGGTTCGTAGTGTCTTCGAGGAACCAGCCCGAGCTGTAGGCGAATACTTCTGTAGGCGAATATGCCATCCAATTTCGTACCCTCGCCTCTGAATTATCTTGGAACGAGGCCCTCTGCGCGACCTTTAAAAAAGGCCTATCCAGTAACATCAAGGATGTGCTGGCCGCACGAGAAATTCCTGCCAACCTGCATGAACTTATCCATTTGGCCACCCGCATTGACATGCGTTTTTCTGAAAGACACCAGGAGCTCGGCCAGGAAAAAGACCTTGATCTCTGGGCACCTCTCTCACAGTATCCTTTGCAATCTACCCCTGTGCCTCCCGCCGAGGAGGCTATGCAAGTGGATCGGTCTCGCCTGACCCATGAAGAGAGGACTCGCCGCAGAGATAAAAATTTATGTCTGTACTGCGCTAGTACCGAACATTTCCTAGTGGATTGCCCTATTCGTCCTCCAAGTCTGGGAAACGCACGCACACACCCAGCTCACGTGGGAGTGGCGTCTCTTGGTGTGCAGTCTGCTTCTCCACGTCTCACTGTGCCCGTGCGGATTTCTCCTTCTGCCAACTACTCATTCTCAGCTGTGGCCTTCTTGGACTCTGGTTCTGCGGGAAATTTTATTTTGGCCTCTTTTGTTAATTGGTTCAACATCCCTGTGACCTGTCTCATCAAGCCGCTCTACATTTCCTCGGTCAACGGAGTAAAATTGGACTGCACTGTGCGTTACCGCACAGAACCCCTGCTTATGAGCATTGGTCTGCATCACGAAAAAATTGAATTTTTTGTTCTGCCCAACTGCACCTCTGAAGTCCTCCTCGGTCTGCCATGGCTCCAACGCCATTCTCCTACCCTTGACTGGACCACCGGGGAGATCAAGAGCTGGGGTGCTTCTTGCCTTAAAAAATGCCTCACGTCTGCTCCCAGTCCCGTCAGTCAAACCTCAGTGACTCCTCCTATATCAGATCTCCCCAAGGCCTATCAGCACTATGCCGATGTTTTTTGAAAAAAACAAGCAGAGATTTTGCCTCCTCATAGCCCCCTTCCTGGTAACACTCTGCCCCGTGGCAAGCTTCCCCCTCTGCCCCCCTCCCCATTCCCACTTCTTCTGGACTGTCTGCCATTGATGAATTTACCCAGGACTTCTCTGTCTTCCAGAAAGAAACTCAAGAATCGCTCCCAATGGCCTCGTCTCATGTGAAGCGCCAAGCAGACAAAAAGAGGGGGAGACCTAAGGGTGGGGGGGGTACTGTTACGCCGAGCACTCCGGGTCCCTGCTCCTCCCCGGAGCGCTCACGGCGTTCCCCTCTCTGCAGCGCCCCGGTCAGACCCGCTGACCGGGAGCGCTGCACTGACACTGCCGACGGGGATGCGATTCGCATAGCGGGACGCGCCCGCTCGTGGATCGCATCCCAATCCACTTACTTGTCCCGATCCCCAGCTGTCACGTCCTGGCGCGCGGCTCCGTTCCTTAGGGCGCGCGCGCCAGCTCTCTAAGATTTAAAGGGCCACTGCACCAATGATTGGTGCCTGGCCCAATCAGTCTAATAATCTTCCACCTGCTCCTTGCTCATATAACCTCACTTCCCCTTCCCAGCATTGCCGGATCTTGTTGCCCTTCTAGTCCTTCTGTCCCACGCCTTCTCAACAGTCAGCGAGGTTGAGCCGTTGCCGGTGGATACGATCTGGTTGCTACCGCCGCAGCAAGACCATCCCGCTTTGCGGCGGGCTCTGGTGAATACCAGTAGCAACCTAGAACCGCTCCACGGTACGGTCCACGCCAATCCCTCGCTGACACAAAGGATCCACATCCAGCCTGCCGAATCCTAACACCTCTGAACTGGCTTGGAACAATGAGGCCTTGTGTGCCACATTTAAAAAAGGATTGTCCAGTAGATTCAAGTATACTTTTGCTGCACGAGATCCTCCATCAACCCTGAGTGAACTTACCCATTTAGCCACTCGAAATGATGTGCCGAGAGGCAGGAAGAACTTCGTCTGGAAAGAGAACCTGCCCGAACGCGGCGATTTCCTTTTCTGGCACTTGTGTTACAACGTCCACCTCTACAGTCTTCTTTGCCTCCTGCCGAGGAGACTGTGCAAGTGGATCGCTTTTGCCTAATGCAGCTAGAAAGATCCCGTCAATGCAATGGGAATTTGTGCTTATATTGTACCAGTCTGGAGCACTTTCTCAAAGACTGTACTATATGTCCTCAGCATCCGGGACACGCTCGCACCTAGGAAACATTGGAGAAGAGTCCCTAGGGGTGAATACTACCTCTCCTTGTTTGACCATGCCGGTTCTAGTTTATACTCCTGACAAGACATCTTTCTCCGCTTCTGCCTTTTTGGACCCTGGTTCCGCTGGAGATTTTATTGATGCCTCCTTTGTCCATAAACATTGTCTCCTTGTGTCTTGACTTCCTAAGCCTTTGTACATTTCTTCTGTCATTGGAGAAAACCCGAACTGTACGGTGCTATTTCGCACTGAACCTCTCATTATGCAAGTGGGCGTGTTACATAAGGAAGAGATTGAGTAACATATACTTCCTCATTGTATTTCAGAGCTTCTTCTCGGTCTTCCTTGGCTTCAATGTCACACTCCACTTCTTGACTGGAAATCTGGTGAGGTCACCCGCTTGGGACCTTATTGCCAAAATCACTGCTTAAGTTTGTCTCACCACCTTCTTCTATGCCGGGTCTGCCTCTTCCATATGAAGATTATTCTGACGTATTCTGCAAAAAGCAAGCCGAGATTCTTCCACCACTTCGTCCCTACAACTGTTCCATTGACTTACAGCCTGATCGTCTTCGGGGGGGCCATGGTCTTCTCCAAGTTGGATTTGCGGGCAGCATATAATCTTATTCGTATCCGTGAAGGAGACAAATGGAAGACAGCCTTTAATACCCGAGATGGACACTTTGAGTATCTTGTGATGCCTTTTGGTCTCTGTAACGCTTCAGCAGTCTTCCAAGAATATGTCAACAATATCTTTCAAGATCTTCTTTACTCGTCTGTTGTGGTGTACCTTGATGACATCTTGATCTGCTCATCCAATTTTGAGGAGCATCGCTCTCATGTCCATCTGGTCCTACACGATCCCTATTACAGGGAGACTTCCCTAAAACTTAACTTTTAATGGTGCTCTAATAAAATAGCTTGTGACCAAAACGTTAAAAACTCATGTCAGGGCTCACTGTAATCTGGTAACTGTGAGTAAGATCACTAAGGTAAATGTATAGGGAACTGCAGTTTCCCTTTATCTAAGTGAACCTAGACAGATTTAAAACACTGACATTTTCCCCCCTCTACTAGTTTCGGCGCTGCTGCACCGTCCTCAGGAGGAACAATGGGCAAAATTGTTCCATTGTTCCTCCTGACGACGGTGCAGTAGCGCCAAAACTAGTAGAGGGGGGCAAATGTCAGTGTTTTAAATCTGTCTAGGTTCACTTAGATAAAGGGAAACTGCAGTTCCCTATAAATTTACCTTAGTGATTTTACTTACAGTTACCAGATTACAGTGAGCCCTGACATGAGTTTTTAACGTTTTGGTCAAAAACTATTTTATTAGAGCACCATTAAAAGTTTTAGGGAAGTCTCCCTGTAATAGGGATCTTGTGCCCTGGGCTTTTCCAATTTTGAGGAGCATCGCTCTCATGTCCGTCTGGTCCTACACGATCCCTATTACAGGGAGACTTCCCTAAAACTTAACTTTTAATGGTGCTCTAATAAAATAGTTTGTGACCAAAACGTTAAAAACTCATGTCAGGGCTCACTGTAATCTGGTAACTGTGAGGAACAATGGGCAAAATTGTTCCATTGTACCTCCTGAGGACGGTGCAGTAGCGCCGAAACTAGTAGAGGGGGGCAAATGTCAGTGTTTTAAATCTATCTAGGTTCACTTAGATAAAGGGAAACTGCAGTTCCCTATAAATTTACCTTAGTGATCTTACTCACAGTTACCAGATTACAGTGAGCCCTGACATGAGTTTTTAACGTTTTGGTCACAAACTTTTTTATTAGAGCACCATTAAAAGTTTTAGGGAAGTCTCCCTGTAATAGGGATCTTGTGCCCTGGGCTTTTCCTGCCCGGGCTTTAGTAATTTTTTGTAGAAAGTGATCCCTGACTTCCTTTGGGGACCAGTTGTGTTAAACGTCTGGTCCTACAGCGCCTCTGGGAGAATCATCTTTAAGCCAAACTTGAAAAATACCTATTGGAGAGATCATGTCTGCCGTCCCTGGGTTACATTGTTTCCCATCAAGGTCTTCAGATGGATCCTGACAAACTGACTGCTGTGTTGAATTGGCCTCATCCTACTGGTCTACAGGCTATACAACTTTGCTTTGCCAATTATTATCAGTTCATCCCTCATTTTTCTTCCTTGGTAGCTCCGATTGTGGCTCTCACTAAGAAAAACTGTAACCCCAAGACTTGGCCTCTTGAGGCCGAAGAGGCCTTCACTTGCTTAACCCCTTAACGAAGCAGGACGTAAATGTACGTCCTGGTTTGGTGGTACTTAATGCAACAGGACATGCATTTACGTTCTATACATGACCTCGAGCATCGGAGCGATGCTCGGGTCATGCGTGGCAGGTCCCGGCTGCTGATAGCAGCCAAGGACCCACCGGTAATGGCCGACATCCACGATTGTGCGGATGTCTGCCATTAACCCCTCAGATGCCGTGATCAATACAGAATGGGAGATCCGATCATCCAGAACGGCAGACGGAGGTCCCCTCACCTGCCTCTGCTGCCTTCCACGGGTCTTCTGCTCTGGTCTGAGATTGAGCAGAACAGAGCAGAAGATGCCCGATAGCACTGATCAGTGCTATGCCGAATGCATAGCACTGAACAGTATTAGCAATCGAATGATTGCTATAAATAGTCCCCTATGAAACCGACCTATGGCTGGAGTCAAAACACACACAGCAATTTGATTAGTTTAAAGCACTGAAAAAGGTTCACATTTTTTATTATATTCTTTCTGGGTCACTACTGGTTTCGGTAAGGTAGGTCTAAAATACTGTATGTGCATTGAGCTTAAAGGATAAGTATCATGAAGAAAAACGAATCCCCTATTTGAAGGAAACGGGATAAGTTTTAGATTGTGGGGGGTCCGAGCACTGAGACCACCCGCAATCTCTTGTTTGGAGCGCCGGTTCTCCAGCACAGGAGCACGTCACGACCCCTGTTAGAAGCGGAGGCCGCCACACCCCCTCCATAAAGCTCTATGGGAGAGCCATTCAACAATCTTCGGCTCTCCCATAGAGCTTTACGGAGGGGGCGTGGCGGCCACCGCTCCTGTGCTGGAGAACCAAGGCTCCAAACAGGAGATTACAGGGGGGCTCAGCAATCTTCCAATAGGGGTTGTGTTTTCTTCATGATACTTATCATTTAAAGTAGTATTCTAGCATAACAAAACGTATCTCCTATCCGCAAGAGTAGGGGGCACTCCAAAATAAAAGTGGGAGGGGTTGCACTTTTTGATGCAGTATTTTGTGTCAAGCCAGAATTGGATACAGCTGGAAGAAGTACTGTATAAGACACTGTTCACACTACAGATATTCTACTTGAAAATTCTGAATGGAATCTGTTTATATCACCCTCCAATGTTTTTAATGGGATTCTGCTGTTTGTTTTCCACTGCACAATTTCCATGGCAGAATTTCCATCACCATCACATATCTGGATTCCGGCAAAATAATTAACATGTTGATTTTTTTGTCAGAAAAGCCCATTGGTTATTTGGACTTTAATTTTCAACACTTATTTTTGTGGTAAAATTCAGCACGAAATAAGAACCGATTCCGGGATGGGCAGATCTGCTGAGGAAATGAAGTGGGCACCATCCATTGCGCGGACGTGCACTGTCTCCATGAAAGGCAATGCAGTCAGGTGGAATTTATGCCAAAAGAATGAACATGTTCACTCTTTTGGCGGGTCCTGAATCTTGAACTTCCGCTGTGGAATTCTGCTGCAAGTGGAATTCTGCGGCGAATTTAGTCGCCGGAAATTCAGCAGTGTGGATGGGCCCTAAGTTCTAGAGCTCCAATGCAGATGTAAACCTAGCATAGCAACCAATCACAGCTCAGCTTTCATTTCTTAAACAGCTCTGGTTAAATGAAAGCTAAACTGTGGTTGGCCGCTATGGGCGAATATGACAGTTTTTCTTTAAGGCTGGGTTCACCTTATAATTGTGCATACGCCGACAACCTGTTTGTATACGTGCACGGACAGTTAGTGACTACATTCTGGTCCTTTTCCATATACGTGTTTTGTCTCAGACACAAAAGGGTGGGTAGCAGCAACCAAGAAAATGACCAGAACAAAGGAGGAGATTTATCAAATCCTGTCCAGAGGAAAAGTTGCTGAGTTGCCCATAGCAACCAATCAGATCGCTTCTTTTATTTTTGAAAAGGCCTCTGAAAAATGAAAGAAGCAATCTGATTGGTTGCTATGGGCAACTCAGCAACTTGGAAAGGTTTTGATAAATCTCCCCCAAAGTCACTAGCTTACTATGGTTAGACCATTGAAGTCAAAGGGTGCCTGTACATGTTTGTGTAGGTTGGCATCGCATGTACCAATGTTTTGTACCAATGTTTCCTAACGAGGGTGCCTCCAGCTGTTGCAAAACTACAACTACAAGTTACAGTTTTGCAAGAACTGGAGAAACACTGGTTAGGTATCACTGTCATATACATAAAGGAGTTGTGTGTAAACCCAGCCTTAGACATTATTTTTTATAAACATTGACCCATTCTGCCAAGGTGAGTTTTTCAGAGCTGCAACAAGACGTCAGCAGCTTGTTGACTAACTTTGTGTATGTTGCCCAAAGCAACCAAGCAGGATGTAGCTTTGATCGTCTAACCAGGACTGTTATTATAAGACCATATGGTCTTGGTAGGACATATAAAAGTACATATTGCTCTTTTTGAGTTATGTGAATTAGCACAAAGTACATAAAAAGCTTTCCAAATTCTTCTAACAAAACTGAAATAATAAGTAGATAAAATACTAAAGGAAATGAGAAATAAAGCACTAGTACACAGAATTAAAAGTCATTCTAAAGCAAAGCGCTGCACATACCTCCCTTAACAAAGATGGCCACGGCAGTATCACAGCGCGTGACGTCACGTCTGGCCGGAAGTAGATGCGTGAATCCTTGTCAGGATCAGGAAGTGTCCTGTAAACATGGAGGCCGGGTCCCTGCCAGCTGTCATTTAACTCAGTTCTTCATCCCTGCGGTCCGGCCATGATTCCCTTTACCGTCAATATTAAACTGTCCACCAGGACGCTGACCGGAGCTCTCACCCAGCACAACAAGGGGGCGCTAGACTGGTAAGTGATTGCAGGAGGGAGTGTAACACGTGAAGAACTACAAGTACCAAAACAGCTGATTGGAAGTGTAGTGAATGAGACGCATAATGTGCATCATTAGGGCTGTAGGTGTGATGGACGTTACAGCCTAGATGTTACAGTGTAAAGCAGTGATCCTCAACCTGTGGCTCTGCAGCAAAACTACAACTCCCAGCATGCCCTGACAACTAGAATTTGTTTTACTTGGAGTAATTTTAAATACTTTTTCAGTATGTAACTCACTCCCATAGGCTGCAATGCAGTTTTAGTGAGATTGGTCTTTGAGTGAGCTGCATAACCTGTAGTTGTGAAATGGTAGAGGGTCTTGTGTATGTCTTGTGCTTACCTCTTTTAGGTGATGTGCCAGGCATGGGATAGGCTCCATATTGGATGTAAATTCATCATAGAAATGGTTCTATAATGCTGCCTTCATTTCCCATAAATCTTCTAGCTTTTTTGCATTGATAGGACTTATTGATCATTTTTAAATGATATAAAAAGTGACCAAAAATGCACTATTTTGGACTTTGGAATTTTTTTGCGCGCACGCCATTGACCGAGCGGTTTAATTAATGATATATTTTTATAATTCGGACATTTCCGCACGCATGGGATAGGCTCCATATTGGATGTAAATTCATCATAGAAATGGTTCTATAATGCTGCCTTCATTTCCCATAAATCTTCTAGCTGGGGGTGTAGAGTTTGATCACAGCACCTGGTCATCAAATCATGCTTCTAGTCTATAGGGGAAAGGATAGGGGATAAGTAGCTGATCGTGGGGGGTATCAGCAACTTATCTCCTATCCTGGGGAAAAGTTATTTTTCACCGTAGACCTCCTTTAAGCCAGATGAACACATTAGAACAGTGTTTCCCAACCAGGGTGCCTCCTGCTGTTGCAAAACTTCAACTCCCAGCATGCCCGGCACCAAACATTGCATTAGACTTATAAGTGGTTGAGGTGAGTACACACCACATTCAGTGCTCATGTGTTTTCTTATACAAAGTGTGTGTGCCTTTTAGCTGTAGGCATTGGATTTTTACTGCAATTTGGCTGTTTCTGCTGCAGTTTTCTAAAATCGAGGTAAATATACAATTGCTATAGATGAGTTTCTATTTTTACAAAATTTTGGAAAAGTCACAGCAAAAACAAACACAAAAAAAGGCCAGCAAGAAACACTGGCCCTGATTTACTAAAAATGGAGTGTAGGTTTCTTTTTGGGTTTTAATTCCCTACAATTTATTTTCCACGGTATTTACTAAGGTTTCCCTACATTTTCCACTTTCCCTACATTTTGCTTTTTTTACACAGGCTCTGATCTGTCAGGTTTTCCTCAGCTCAAATCCACCACATTTTCTGTGTAAACCTTAGTAAATAAGTTGTTTTTTGGTGAAAATGTTGGGGACACGGCCACTTTCCCCGACCACCACGCCCCTTTTTTCGGGTCTTCTCAGTAAAATGGAGAGTTAGGCTAGGTTCAGACTACGGAATTTCCGCCTGCAATTTCAAAGAGGAAATTCCGCTTGCTAAAATGTACTGTATAGTGAATGGGTTTCCGTTCATAAATTCACACTTGGAATTTGTGAATGGAAAATCTGCTTGGAAATTTCCTCCTGAAGAAAGGCGGTGCTCTTTCTTCACGCGGAAATCCACGCGGAACACATTACAGTCTATTGGAGCCTGCAGTGTCCACGCGGTCCTAGCGCCGACTGATTCAGTCAGCGCTGGCCGCACTCGTAATCTCCGGGTGGAAATTTTCTGCCCAGAGTTTCCGTAGTCTGAACCTAGCCTTAGTCAGTTTTTTTCCCTATTCTGGTGCAAATTCTGGTGCACAACCCAACTTAACATGTCGAGTTTACAATAGTAAATCAGGGCCAATGTGTGAACAAAGCCTCAGGGAAAGTGTATAACTACTATATATTCTCATCCCATTGAGATAACTGCAGCAGTATACGGATCTAAAAGGGGAGCAATCTGTGAGTTGTCAGAAGGTCACAGGAAGCCAGCTGACCCAAAACTTGACTTCCTTTTTGATGCATGAAGCCATGTAACTTTCTGGGAGCCAAACTGTTGATCACATGACCCAGTTACAGTAAAGAAATTCATAGATGCAGTTGTGCTGGAATAAAGCAAATGGAGCTGTAAGACTAGTCATGGTGAGTGTGCATGATGTGGGCAAAAAAACAAAAACAAACCCAGAGTGCTTCTTTAACCCTTTAAGGACCAAGCCCATTTTGACCTTAAAGGGGTACTCCGCCCCTAGACATCTTATCCCCTATCCAAAGGATAGGGAATAAGATGCCTGATCGCAAGGGTCCCGCCCCTGGGAACCCTCGCGATCTCTCCTGCAGCACCCCTGTCATTTAGTGCACAGAGCGAGCTTTGCTCAGTGCCTGATGACTGGCGATGCAGGGGCCGGAGGATCATGATGTCACGACCCGCCCCCTCAATGTAAGTCTATGGGATGTGGTGATTTGTGGCCTAAAGAGCATTTGAGAGTAGGAATTGTATACATTTTAGATAGGGGGGTTCAACCTATGAGCCAACAGCCAACCAGGCTTATCCCATTGAGATGGACACAATATAGATTTTTTTGTTTTGCAAACTTTGTACTGCTATATTAGTGAAACATATATGAAAGAGGTACACCAGATAGCAAAAAATACTCATATATTGTCCCTTCATGGCCACCAGACCAACTGTATTGTAATATACACTTATTACCTGTACTGGGCCATTTTCCCTGCTGGAATATGCTGCGGCATAATTGAAGAAAAACCTGCCATCCTCTGTCCACTTTGGGGGAGATTTATCAAAACCTGTCCAGAGGAAAAGTTTGAGTTGCCCATAGCAACCAATCAGATCGCTTCTTTTATTTTTGAACAGGCCTCAGAAAAATGAAAGAAGCGATCTGATTCGTTGCTATGGGCAACTCAGAAACTTTTTCTCTGGACAGGTTTTAATAGATCCCCTCATTTGTCTCCAAACCCCTCCCACTCAGAGACAGAGATCATGTGATACTTTGTACTGGCTTTTAACGTCTACGCCTTGTAAGCCACACCTCTTCAGACCTCATACTGACAAGCCACGCCCACTTTCTAATGGATAACCCCTTTCAGTTCAGTCTTACTGGCCTCGATCTTGCAAACCAGATGGGCCCTAATTGAAATTTATCTATCTAATTCCTATTCACAGATGTTTGCTTAGTCTGGTTGACTAGTAAATTGGTTTTATTTTCTTCCTCTCTGTAAAATGTTGAGACCATGATCCAGCCTTCAAGTACTCCAGTGGAAAACTTTTTCTTTTTCTTTTTAATCAACTGGTGCCAGAAAGATAAACAGATTTGTAAATTACTTCTATTAAGAAATCTTAATCCTTCCAGTATTTATCAGCTGCTGAATACTACAGAGGATATTATTTTCTTTTTGGAACACAGAACTGTCTGCTGACATCACGAGCACAGTGCTCTCTGCTGACATCTCTGTCCATTTTAAGAACTCTCCAGAGTAGGAGAAAATCCCCATAGCAAACATATGCTGCTCTGGACAGTTCCTAAAATTGACAGAGATGTCAGCAGAGAGCACTATGTTCCAAAAAGAAAATAATTTCCTCTGTAGTATTCAGTAGCTAATAGGTACTGGAAGGATTAAGATGTTTTTCAATAGAAGTAATTTACAAATCTGTTTAACTTTCTGGCACCAGTTGATTTAAAAAAAAAAAATATATATATATATATATAAATTCCACAGGAGTACCCCTTTAATGTATACAACTGTTTGCCGTGGCAATAAGGAGGGACACTACAAAAAAAATTCTATAGTTACTAAAACTGGATCATGATCCAATCAAGGAACTAAATACATTTTTGCTTTTAGATAAATGAATATGGAGCTGCACAGAGAGGAAAATCTGGTCTATTCTAGTAAAGGAGGAATGAGCTGATGAAAAATAAGTATGATCCCTAGAGGAAGATTTAAAGGGGTATTCCAGTTATTATTTTTATTTGACTATGCTACAGGGGCTGTAAAGTTAGTGTAGTTCATAATATAGTGTCTGTACCTGTGTGTGACGGTTTTCTCACAATTCTTCAGTGATTTTCACCCCAATATTTATTTTTACCAGCATACAAAATTACTGTTGTTTCAGATTTTTCCCAGGTTGCAATGCGGCCGAGACCTGACTCACTAGTCAGCTGATGACAGGGAACCTGTCTGCTTCAATGGGGGGAGTGATAGCTTGGTGGGAGGGAGATCAATCTGCAACTAATGCAACAGCTGTAGGCACCCTGATTGAAAACCATAGGTCTTTTGAATGGATGCAGCTCTTTTATGTTTCAATGGGTGGGGTAGCTGATGTCTGGGAGGGAGGAAAATGGAATTATGGGATTGGTAGTTAAAAAAAGAATACTCAAACAGGAAATACCAGTTCACGAAAAGCTAGCCACAATGTTATGGTAATCTCACAACATAGCCATTTAGCCCCAAGACAAGCACATATCCTTCCTAAGCATGTCCATTACTGTCTGGCAGGTACGTACTAATATCACCTTATGGTATAGTATGCTGAATACTACAGCGGAAATTCTTTTTTTTTTTTTGAAACGCAGAGCTGTCTGCTGACATCACGAGCACAGTGCTCTCTGCTGACATCTCTGTCCATTTTAGGAACTGCCCAGAACAGAATGTGTTTGCTATGGGGATTTCCTTTTACTCTGGGCAGTTCTTAAAATGGACAGAGATGTCAGCAGAGAGCACTGTGCTCATGATGTCAGCAGACAGCTCTGTGTTTCAAACGGAATAGAATTTCCACTGTAGTATTCAGCAGCTAATAAGTACAGGAAGGATTAAGATTTTTTAATAGAAGTAATTTACAAATCTGTTTAACTTTCTGGCACCAGTTGATTTAAAAAAAAAAAAGTTTTTCACCGGAGTACCCCTTTAACCGCTCGCCAAGCACCTAGCATATGATAAGACTGAAGAAGGCTACCTGAACGCAAGCTCTGTCCAGAAGATTTCAATTTTGATGCTCCCCTAAAAGTTTTATCTAGCGAGACATCCAAAGCTGAACTAAGATCACCTACCATAAAAACCTTCCCCTCCAAGTGATTAGCCAAAGTCTGAAATAAGGACTTCAAAATTAGTAGTTGTCCTACAAAATAACGGGCATTATAAGAAATAATTGTAACCGCATGCCTTGTATAGACCTATTGGCCAAGATATACCGTATTTTTCGCCCTATAGGATGCACCGGCGTATAAGACGCACCCAATTTATAGGTGCAAAATCTAAAAAAATAAAGATTTTTAACCCAATAGTGGTCTTCAATCTGCGGACCTCCAGATGTTGCAAAACTACAACTCCAAGCATGCCCGGACAGCCGTTGGCTGTCCGGGCATGCTGGGAGTTGTAGTTTTGCAACATCTGGAGGTCCGCAGATTGAAGACCACTGCATAGGAGGTAATACTCACGTGTCCCAGCCGCTCCGGACCCGTCACCGCTGCCCTGGATGTCACTCCATCGTTGTCGCCGTGTCCCCGTCGCTCCGGAATGTCTCTGCTGCCGGCCGGGTATCCTCGCTCTCCGTCACCGCCATCACGTCGTTACGCACGCCGACGCACGTACGCGACGACGTGATGATGAGGAAGGAGAGCGCCGGCCATACAGGGGATCCCTGAACGGAGAAGACACCGAGAAGGCAGATAAGGTCCCTCCCGGTGTCCTGTAAGCACTAACCCGGCTATTCAGTCGGGCTGTTCGGGACCGCCGCAGTGAAATCGCGGTGGTCCCGAACAGCCCGACTGAACAGCCGAGTTAGTGTCACTTTCCCTTCAGACGCGGCGGTGAGCTTTGATTGCCAAGTCTGAAGGGTTAATACAGGGCATCACCGCGATCGGTGATGTCCTGTATTAGCCGCGGGTCCCGGCCGTTGATGGCCACAGGGACCGCCGCGATAGGGGTGTATTCGCCGTATAAGACGCACTGACTTTTTCCCCCCAGTTTTGGGGAAGAAAAAGTGCGTCTTATACGGTGAAAAATACGGTACCTGCCATAAGAATCACGTATTACAATGTTGGAAACTAAATTAAAAAGAATATGCCCACTCTTTTCTTTTATGATTCCTTAGTTGGCTGGGTTTTCCATCTTGGCCAGAAGATACAGATCTATGGACAGCCTAGTGACAGCCTCTACTAAGGGTCACGTCTGGATTATTGTTTTTTTCAGAAAGAATTACAGAAGCTGCAAGTCAAGACCACAAATTTTTTATTAATTTACACTTAACGTAGTTGTTTGCTTCTTTTTTCTTCTTTTGTGTTGACTCTGACATCACTTTATTCACAGGGGCTGTCAAGGCCTAATTGCTTATGGCTGCCACTCACTGGTCCTTGTGGTGGACCCCAGCACCGCGCAGACACTTCAGGTCTTAGAAAAACACAAATCTGAAGTGGTTAAGGTAAGCAGGAACACTTGTTGGGTTGTGAGATGATGGCTTAGCTCTATACTGTAAAGTGTTGTGTATTGTCATTGTATAAGGAAGGAAACCATTATGAAGCCAGCTTTCTGGATCATATATGCACAGCATGGGAAGTTAGGTCTGTAGAATATTTGGGTTAAAGGTATTATCGAGATATTATATATATAATTTTTGTTAATTTTATTTTTTATAAATGTGCCTATGCTACCTGATAAAATAAAGTAATCAAACAAGCCTGCACTTACCCCTCTTGCTCCATTGCCACTCAGCCAATCACTGGCTGGGACGGGACACTGCCATGGCCAGTATTTGGCTGAGCGGCAGTATGATGTATTGCTTGCAGCTTTGGGAAGTGGAGTGCAGCGCAGACAAAGGGCCCTGATAACTGAGGCTGCAGGGGCAAGAGGAAGGTAAGTAATTTCTTTTATTTTTATTTTATGGGACAGCCTGGGCATATTTTAGTTATCAGCCAAGACAACCGCAACTGTATATACTGGTATAGGGTTTTTCATGGTGTGTAATGTCTGTGTTTTACAGTCTATTTGTTATATGTTCTTTTCAGTTCAACTTGTTTATTGAAGATATGTACATGAATACTTTTGTATGTATGCATGACCTGTTCACGTGTTAAAAACTCTTGAAAAAGAGTGGTGTTTATAACTTTCTGCTTGTATGCTATACAGAAAACTACGGAAAAAAAAATACGGAAAAATTCGCAAATTTGTTTTAACGCCACTTATTTTTAGAGAGGGTACATTAAGAACAGTTAAAATGATTGATAACTCATGACAATTATGAGATTGTGACTAAATATTTTAATCGAATAACAGCTGTACAAGATAACACAATGACAAAATGGGTATCATTGTAATCCTAAAGACCCAGAGAAAGGAGATACTATCCCCCCCCCCCCAAAAAAAAAAGGGGCAAAATTGCATGTAATCATTTTAGTTTGAACTATACATTGTATGGTTAGTTATGGCTCTTAGAAGGTGAGTAGGAGAAAATGACCCAGCTAGTTTTGGTCTCTTTAAGTGGTAATAACTTTGAACTGCTTTTACCAGGCAAAGTGATGATTCAGAGATTGTGAAAAATTTAAATTTTTTTTAATTTCTCTATGTTTGAAACTCTCTACTTGTAAGAGAAATAGTCATGCCCAAAAAATTGTTATGAGTGCACATCCACAACATGTCTACTTTATGCTGGCATAATTTGTTAAACATTCTTTTACTTTTTTACAACATTAGAAGGCTTATATTATTATGAGCATTTTTTTTCAAATTTTCTATAAAAGTTAAAAATCCAATTTTTACTTTGGGAACAATAACATTTTGAATGTGTGTGTGTGTGTGAGAAAATAAATATATACATTTTTTTTTTTTTTTATATATTATTATTATTTTTTTTTTGCTTCTCTACAACAGCTCCCCATAGTGTCTAGTGCCCAAAATATGCAGTATGCAGTACCAAGTTTTGGACACTAGGGAAAGCTGTTGTACATCTGAAAAAAAAAAAAACAAAAAAAAATAAGAAAATTAAAGTGAAAGTAAAGCATGCCGTCGGGCACAGCATCGGCAGCTCCGGACAGGTAAGGGACCCCGGGGGAAGGGGGACACTGGGGTCTCCTAGCAGAGCATTGTGTGTCCTGATCCCCATGATTGGGACACACACACACCATGCTGCTTAGGATTTTTATGTGCGAAACGCTGCCATCAGCTAGTCAGATTTGACTAGTTGATAGGAGCGATCGCTGTGAGGGGGGGGGGGGGGGAACGAAACCCCCCTAGGTCCCGAGGCAAGATGGCTGTCTATCAGTGATAGCCACCATCTTACCGGGTGCAGCACTGCACTTTTAGTGGCGGACAATATAATACATGACGTACATGTACGTCATGGGTCGGGAAAACCTTCCCTTCCATGACGTACATGTATGTCATAGGTCGGGAAGGGGTTAAAGAAAACAAATCTCCTGGCTAATCGCTCATTTTCTAAGCTATTCATACACAGCTTGATACCTGAACTCTTGTACATGTAATGTTCTGATGATGAAGTTGTAGAGTTTGGTTAGGTTGCACTCTCTGCTTGAGTCTATAAAACTGTCAGGTAATACATATCTTGAGCTCTTGAGTTCTTACTTAAAAGTAATTATATGTACATACATAAATATATACACATGCATAAACATATGTATATTTGATGTACTACATTACACGTGGTTATAGAGCAGAGATTCATCAGCATGGTTCTTTGTGTGTTGCATACATAACTTCTCTTCTGCACTTAGCCTCCCTGGAGTGTAAGATGGAGACGCATCCAGCCGTGGCTCCTTCCTCGATCTGCCTATGGCTTTAAGATAATTTAGTATGCGTCTGACAGCTGCTCCTGCATCCCTTCGACAGTCATGTCTTGCATAAAAGTGAACAAATTCCACTTACAGATTTAATGGATTTTATTCATGTAGTTTATTCCCTTTTTAACCTAGGTGGAACACTTGGAAATCATTCTCAATGGTAGATTAAAGTTTAATAGTTGTTTGATGTATCAAAGACTCTTCCTCTTGTTCCATATCATAGCTGAGAAATTGATGACTCAGGTCTGTGCCATGTCCTGATCATTAATCTGTATGGTAAAGGCAGCTGGAATCGAAATAAAATCTTCAACTGGGTCTGCCATTTCAATTTGGTAAACTCAAAGTATTACTATCATTTAAAAAAACTTTTGACTTCTCAGACAGACATGTCAAAAGTTTTGATTTGTCAAGGTCTCAGTGCTTAGACTCCCACCGATTGCTAGAGTTAGCCGGGAGAAGTGCGTTGCTTTGTGCTTCAATCGCCTGCTCGCCGCTCTATGCCACTCATTGCAGGAGATGTAGGTTTATGGAGTTTGTTTCCTGCAATGAGTCAGATCGAGCAATGCACCGGAGCAGGTCATCAATATCAGATCGCCGATCAGCAGTTTGCCAGAGCCTTGGCTCCTGTATATGCAGAGAACAAAGCTCGAAAGATATTTTCCATGTTTTGTTAGACCCAAATGCTTTAAAATGTGGGGCTTGTTGTGTGAATGCTGCTGCCAATCAGCAGTCTCACTTGTCATAGGCCGTACTTTTGGCATAATGGCTCCCATCACTGAGTGGTAATGTCAAAGTGCGGATCACCAAGGCTGACGATTGGCTGTGGCAGTCATGTGAAAACCCCACTAAAAGGAATACCAGGGTGCCAACAGGAGCTTGAACAAGTGATCACTGCGGGATCGGAAAGGCAAATAAGTAACTGCTGGTTTATTTCATAGGACTATTGGACTATTTTTTAAAAATGAATAAAACATGGACAACCCCTTTTTAGCAAACAGCTCTATACATTGTGTAGTTGCCATGCTGGGTTACTGCAACACAGCTTCTATTCACTTTCTGTATATATGGATGCAACAACTCTCGCAAAAAGATGATCGGCAGGCTACACCACAGATTTCATATTGATGGCCTAGCCTGAGGATAGATCATTAATGAATTTAGCCTGGAAAACCTTGTTAAAGGGGTACTCTGGTGGAAAATCGTTTTTTTTTTTTAAATCAAATGGTTCCAGAAAGTTAAACAGATTTGTAACTTACTTCTATTTAAAAATCTTAATCTTTCCAGTACTTATCAGCTGCTGTATGCTACAGAGGAAGTTCTTTTATTTTTGAATTTCTTTTCAGTCTGACCACAGTGTTCTCTGCTGACACCTCTGTCCATGTCGGGAACTGTCTAGAGTAGGAGCAAATTCCCAAAGCAAACCTCTCCTGCTCTGGACAGTTCCTGACATGGACAGAGGTGTCAGCAGAGAGCACTGTTGTCAGACAGAAAAGAAGAACTTCCTTTGGATCATACAGCAGCTGATAAGTACTTGAAGGGTTAATATTTTTTTAATAGAAGTAATTTACAAACCTGTTTAACTTTCTGGCACCAGTTGATTAAAAAGAAAAATGTTTTCTGCCGGATTACCCCTTTAAAATGAACTTTCATGCTGCCCAAACCCTAAGTCATAGAGGCGGATCTCATTGGCTTCTCCACTTCCCACTAGCCTTATAGAATGTGTGGGCAGATAAGAACCATTTGGCCCATCTAGTCTGCCCAATAATCTGAATCCTATGAATAGTCCCTGACCCTGTCTTATATGAAGGATAGCCTTATGCTTATCCCATACATGTTTAAACTCCTTCACTGTATTTAAAGTGACCACTTCTGCTGGAAGGCTATTCCATGCATCCACTACTCTCTCAGTAAAGTCATTCTTTCTGTTATTACTGCAGAAATATTTCCCCTCTAATATATCTATATCCTTCTAAAGATATGGCCTCCAGTAATGCGCACAATACTCCAGTACTTGATTTGATACATTTCTCCTTATTTGTATATAGTGAACCATCTATCGATCAAGGCTCTCCAGCAGGCAGAAGTCACCAAAAACTGCCCCAATAACTCCGGTCAAGGCAGCATAAACATGATGACAGATATCTTTTAAAAGTTCTATTAATGTCAACAGTGTATAGCATTAGAAACTAAAAATTTAATTTTCTTTTTTTTTTTTTCATGCCATCCATTCCATCGTCCTGAGATATGTCCCCAAGAAGATCCTCTGCTGAATTCAGTGAATCAAGCACAGGGGGCGGGACTACCTGACTTCACTTCACTAGGATGTGGAGTCACAGACAATGAATATGTAAATTGAGCTGACGAAGCCCCGCCCTCTGCGTACAATTCCCTGAATTCAGAAAAGGATCTTTTGGGGGACATATCTCAGGATCTACTGGACATATTTAAGTAAATGACCCCTCTTTGGACTCCTGTTCACCCACACTATAACATTGTGTATTGGGTTTAGTGTGGGAGTCCTGGTGGCAGGAAATTACAGTTTTGTATTTTACTTTTATTAAAATATCTTAGATAGTTGTATAGTTTGGTTTTGACTGTTTCTCTACACAGGCAGGAGTTGTCCCTTTCAAGTGACAAAAACATTTCCAAAAAACAATTTGTGATTTGCGCACTAATAAATGAACAGGTTGTGTTGAATGTATCTGTTTTTGCAGGTTAAATGGGCCAGAGAAAACTATCATCATAATTTGGGCTCACCCTATTCCCTACGTTTAGCATCTGCTGATGCCAGTGGAAAAATTGTGGTGTGGGATGTTACAACTGGTACAACTCGATGTGAAATACAAGAACACTCTAAACCCATTCATGGTAAAGTTGTCATTTTTGCAGTTCTTGCTTTCTTTTTCTACTATCTTTTTTCAAGTCTATCAACAAGGCATTGTCTTATAAACATTAGCATTGTTGATGACCTGTCCATTTATCCAGCAGCCCAGCTCAAGTTTACCCAGATGGAAAACTCCATAAAGATTTAAATGGGCACTGTCAGATCCAAAAACTTTTCATATGTTGTTACTGATGAAAATTAAAAACATTTTGTAATATGGTTGTTTGAAAAACTTTGAATATTTAATAAAGAACAGCTCCTGAAAATTTCACCACTAGGGGTTCCCATACCTCCTAGGACACTAACCAGTCCTGCAGCATCAGGCTTGTCCATGAGTCATGGACACGACACAAGAGGACTCCTGAAAAAGTCTGCATAAGTAGACACACATCTAACACTGTGAGCTGAAAAGAATGAAAAGAGCAATTTTTATAATAAATATAGGTGATGGCGGCATAAAAATTTGATGTACATGGTCAGGATTAGGTACTGAATAACATTATTAGTTAGTTATTTATTTTTTTGTGGGATCTGACCGTTACACTTTCAACATTTCCACATTTAAATGCAAGATTTTTTAACCCCTTAAGGACCCAGCCCATTTTCACCTTAATGACCCCGAGCATTTTTTTCACATCTGACCATTTTAAGCATTAATAACTCTGAGATGCTTTTACTTTTCATTCTGATTCCGAGATTGTTTTTTCGTGACATATTCTACTCTGTTAGTGGTAAATTTTCGTTGATACTTGCATCATTTCTTGGTGAAAAGTTTTGCATTTTTTAAAAACTTTGAAGCTCTCTGCTTATAAGGAAAATGGACTTCCAAATTTATATATTGATTCACATATACAATATGTCTGCTTTATGTTTGCATCATAAAGTTGAAATGTTTTTACTTTTGGAAGACATCAGAGTGTTTCAAAGTTCAGCATAAATTTTCCAATTTTTCACAACATTTTCAAAATCTGAATTTTTCAGGGACCAGTTCAGTTTTGAAGTGGATTTGAGGGGCGTTCATATTAGAAATACCCCATTATAAAAACTGCGCCCCTCAAAGTGTTCAAAATGACATTCAGTAAGTGTGTTAACCCTTTCGGTGTTTCACAAGAATTGCAGCAAAGTGAAGGGGGTCCCTGGCTCTCTCTCTCAGCTCTGCCCGCTGACTGAACTTGGTGGACGAGCAGAGCTGAGAGAAGGGGACATTAACCCCGCCTCTGTCGGCCGCTATTGGTCGGCTATCCTGGGGGGGGGGGGTGATTGGATCGCCACCTCCCCCTAGCTACAGGAGATTGGTGGTGAATAGTACACCGCCGGTCGCCTTCTAAATCCGGGTCATCGACCAATAACATAGTAACATAGTTCATAAGGTTGAAAAAAGACCAGAGTCCATCAAGTTCAACCTATATCCCTAATGAGTCCCTACTGAGTTAATTCAGAGGAAGGCAAAAAAAAACTCATACTAGAGGTAAAAATTCCTTCCCGACTCCAAATAGGGCAGTCGGAATAAATCCCTGGACCAACGTTCTGTCCCTATAATTCTAATATATATATATAACCAGAAATGTTCTTACACTCCAAAAGTTCATCCAGAGGCCTTTTAAATTCTTTTACAGAGTTCACCATGACCACCTCCTCCAGGAGAGAATTCCACAGTCTCACTGCTCTTACAGTAAAGAACCCCTGTCTGTGCTAGTGTAGAAACCTTCTTTCCTCTAGACGTAGAGGATGCCCCCTTGTTATAGATACAGTCCTGGGTATAAATAGATCATGGGAGAGATCTCTGTACTGCCCCCTGATATATTTATACATAGATATTAGGTCTCCCCTAAGCCTTCTTGTTTCTAAACTAAATAACCCTAATTCTGATAACCTTTCTGGGTACTGTAGTCCTCCCATTCCCCGTATTACTCTGGTTTCCCATCATTGTACCCCCTCCAGCTCCACTATATCTTTCTTATACACTGGTGCCCAATACTGTACACAGTTTTCTATGTGTGGTCTGACTAGTGATTTGTACAGCGGTAGAATTATTTCCTTGTCGTGGGAATCTATGCCCCTATTGATGCACCCAGAATCGCCGCAAATCGCCTGTGTGAATTCAGGGTTCAGGGACCCCCATTGGCATTGTTACGGAATGCATGCTGAACGATTTCAGCAGGCATCCCAGTTCGATCCCCACCTGGCACGCTGCGGGGACCGAAATTCCCACGGGCATACAGGTACCCCCTAGGTCCTTAAGTGCCAAGGAGCCAGGGTGTACTCTTACGCCCTGGGTCCTTAAGGTGTTAACATCACTTTTAGCTCATGAAACGTTTCAAGGGAGTAAGTAACAGTTTTCACATTTCAAAGGGGTGCTTCGGGGAAGATAAGAAAAATAAAAATGCTCCAAAGCCACCACAATACCTGTTCTGTGTCCACTGTACTTATGCTTGTGATTTTACCAGCTCCTGCGGCCCCTGTTGTCTCCTGAATATATATATTTTTGGGAAAATTTTTTGGGGAAAACAAGCATTTTAGGTAAAATTATAATATTTTTTTTTTTACATTTGCAAAAGTCATGAAACACCTGTGGGGTATTAAGGCTCACTTTATCCCATGTTACATTCCCCGAGGGGTCTAGTTTCCAAAATGGTATGCCATGTGCTTTTTTTTTTTTTTTTTTGCTTTTTTGACACCCTAGGGGCTTCCTAAAGGTGACATGCCCCCCAAAAACCATTTCAGAAAAATGTTCTCTCCAAAATCCCCTTGTCGCTCCTTCGCTTCTGAGCCCTCTACTGCGTCCGCCAAACCCTTTACATAGACATATGAGGTATGTGCTTACTCGAGAGAAATTGGGCTACAAATACAAGTAAAACATTTCTCCTTTTACCACTTGCAAAAATTAAAAAATTTGGTCTACAAGAACATGCGAGTGTAAAAATTGATTTTCATTTTGAATACTTTAAGGGGTGCAGTTTTTATAATGGGGTAATTTATGAGGTATTTCTAATATGAAGACCCTTCAAATCCACTTCAAAACTGAACTGGTCCCTGAAAAATATCAAGTTTGAAAATGTTGTGGAAAATTGCTGCTGAACTTTGAAGCCCTCTGATGTCTTCCAAAAAGTAAAAACTCATCAATTTTATGATGCAAACACAAAGTAGACATTAGAGATGAGCGAACTTACAGTAAATTCGATTTGTCACGATCTTCTCGGCTCGGCAGTGGATGACTTATCCTGTATAAATTAGTTCAGCTTTCAGGTGCTCCCGTGGGCTGGAAAAGGTGGATACAGTCCTAGGAAAGAGTCTCCTAGGACTGTATCCACCTTTTCCAGCCCACGGGAGCTCCTGAAAGCTGAACTAATTTATGCAGGATAAGTCATCAACTGCCGAGCCGAGAAGTTCGTGATGAATCGAATTTACTGTAAGTTCGCTCATCTCTAGTAGACATATTGTATATGTGAATCAAAAAAAAAAATTATTTGTCATATACATTTTCCTTACAAGCAGAAAGCTTCAAAGTTAGAAAAATGCAAAATTTTCTAATTTTTCATCCAATTTTGGGATTTTTCACCAAGAAAGGATGCAGGTTCCCACAAAAATTTACTACTATGTTAAAGAAGAATATGTCACGAAAAAACATTCTTGGAATCGGAATGATAACTAAAAGCATTCCAGAGTTATTAATGTTTAAAGTGACAGTGGTCAGATGTGCAAAAAACGCTCTGGTCCCTCCCCCCCCTCTAATTAATGGATTATCAGCCGCAGCGTGCTGTCCCCACAACTAATCATGTGTCACCAGCAGGCACTGTTCTGCTTCTCTTTCCCTCCCCTGGTTTATCAGCCCAGCACTGCGCTGTCCTCCACTTCGGGGAACTAATCATCTGTCACCTGCGAGCGCTGCTTCTCTCCCCCCCCCTGCCAAATAATTATCAGCCGCTGCTGATGTGGGGGACACATGATGATGGGGGGGGGGGGTAAATACCGTGGAACCGCTATAATTTACAAAAATGCCATGATACACATTTTTGGTCATACTGCCCAACTCTAGCTGATACACATTTTTTTTACTTTAATAGTCCAGTTTGTATGTTGCCTCCTCTGGGACTCTTCATGCGACTTTTGCCCCCGTGCGCCAAAATGTCTGACTCTGTAAACGTACTATTCACAGTCAGTTTTCTAAGCTAGGTCTGGACTGATGTACATTCGTGCCTCATTAGTGCAATTGCGCTAAAGATGTGATAAACTGAGAAGTTAAATTAAGACTTTGTTTTTTTTCTAAAAGAATATACTAAGGACAGAAGAACATCTGTCATCGGTTGGAGAAACCAAAAGAATCGCTTTTCCAAATGTAACTCCTGGAGCAGAAAGAAACTCCAAGCGTTTATTTATAAGCTCTTATAAGGCATTTAGAGTCCGGACTAGAGATGTAACATTTAAACAATAAACAATTCTTGTGATACATTCTCTTTTACAACAGATCACTGGGGATTGTCTCAATGGTTACCGTATAAGATGCACCCAATTTTTAGGGGCAAAATCTAAAAAAAATAAAGATTTTGAACCCAATAGTGGTCTTCAACCTGCGGACCTCCAGATGTTGCAAAACTACAACTCCCAGCATGCCCGGACAGCCGTTGGCTGTCCGGGCATGCTGGGAGTTGTAGTGTGCAACATCTGGAGGTCCGCAGATTGAAGACCACTGCAGGAGATGGTAATACTCACGTGTCCCCGCCGCTCCGGACTCATCACCGCTGCCCTGGATGTCGCTCCATCGCTGTCGCCGTGTCCCCGTCGCTCTGGAATGTCTCTGCTGCCGGCCGGGTATCCTCGCTCTCCGTCGCCGCCATCACGTCGTTACGCACGCCGACGCACGTACGCGACGACGTGATGACGAGGAAGGAGAGCGCCGGCCATACAGGGGATCCCTGAACGGAGAAGACGCCGAGGAGGCAGGTAAGGTCCCCCCCGGTGTCCTGTAAGCACTAACCCAGCTATTCAGTCGGGCTGTTTGGGACCGCCGCGGTGAAATCGCGGCGGTCCCGAACAGCCCGACTGAACAGCCGGGTTAGTGTTACTTTCCCTTCAGACGCGGCGGTCAGCTTTTATCGCCGCGTCTGAAGGGTTAATACAGGGCATCACCGCGATCGGTGATGTCCTGTATTAGCCGCGGGTCCCGGCCGTTGATGGCCGCAGGGACCGCCGCGATAGGGGTGTATTCGCTGTTTAAGACGCACTGACTTTTCCCCCCCAGTTTCGGGGAAGAAAAAATGCGTCTTATACGGCGAAAAATACGGTAGCTTTTTTTCGGGAGATCCATCTGACAATTCCATTATTAAGAATAAATTGGAAGAGCGAAAACTGGTTGCTGGATATTGTATATTTATTTTTATAGAGCCATTTGCTTTAGAACGCTGTACATATCCTAAGGGTTACAATGTATAATACAAATGCGAGTACCATGAATGTGAAACAGCAAATGACAGCCTGATATATATTTATAACTTGGCCTACAGATAGGTGAGGTTTTCAGGGATGGCCAATGATTAGTTGTCCCCTTTATAATATTTTACCTTCTCTACAGACATGCAGTGGCTGTGGAGTCAGGATGCCTCTCGTGATCTGCTGCTGGCGGTTCACCCTCCTAATCTCATTGTGCTGTGGAATGCAGACACCGGAACCAAACTATGGAAGAAAAGCTATGCAGAGAACATCCTGAGTTTTTCTTTCAATCCTTTTCAGCCTTCACAACTTGCCTGTGAGAATTGTTCATAATTTATTACCTATTATTACAGCACTGCGCTTACTGTATTTAAGGCACGCCAATCCCCTTGTACCCAGTGGGGCAGAAGATTTAATTTCCCCAGCTGATTCACTAGTATCACTTTCATAGGAAACCAATTTAATGTATGACTGTATTTTTTTGTATGCAGAAGTAGTCTGTGAAACTCTCAGACACCAGAAAATAATAAAGTATTGGCCCCATGCAGATGTTGCTCTGATTCTGTCCATGTCCTCAGGTGTTTACCGCTGAGCCATTCTGCCAGCCTAAAAGTTGTCAATAGCAGAATGTGCATACATGTAATGGGGACCTGTAAGCTCTTCGGATATGTTTATGTCAGTACTTGCATTGATCAAAAAATAGCAATTACGTAATATTTTTTTATTTTTATTTTTAAAGAAATCTTCATTGCCCGCTTCCTCTGCTAATCCTTCTGGAAATATTTAAACTGTACCTGTCGTTAACAAAAATGTTTGCTATAATGTAGATAATACCATTATATGTATATTTGTAATATACATTGATTAAATTTTTTTTTTATATTTTTGGGTGAAAAAATACTGTCCCTGCAGATATTGCCTGTGTGTCTCTGAGGAGACCAAATACAGAAAGTGTGGGCAGGTTAAGCAGAACTCTGTGCAGGCTCGTGGCTTGTCAATAATTCTGCTGTGTGAGCCGGGAGTGTGACATTGAGCCTCAGTATACAGAGCCCTGCTTGTCTTCAGTATAAAGAGCCCTGCTTGTCTTCAGTGTACAGAGCCCAGCTTGTCCTCGGTGTACAGGGCCCTGCTTGTCCTCGGTGTACAGGGCCCTGCTTGTCCTCGGTGTACAGGGCCCTGCTTGTCCTCGGTGTACAGGGCCCTGCTTGACCTCGGTGTACAGGGCCCTGCTTGTCCTCGGTGTACAGGGCCCTGCTTGTCCTCCCACACTTCCTGTATTTGGTCTCATCACAGAGACCCACATGCAATAGCTGCAGGGACAAAAATATATATATTTTTTAACCAATGTATATTACAAATATTCATATAATAGTATTATCTACATAATATAAAAAGTTTTTGTTAACAGGTACACTTTTTAAATGAATTACGGTAACAGCTCAGTGTTATCTTTCCCTGTGTCAAAGGAGCATATCCCCACATACTCTGATACTGTCAGTAATGACAATGTTGAACTCCATAAGTACACTCCCTGGTAACGCCCAATTGTCAATTTATAAATTTTTGCAAGAATAGCTGAGGAATATCACAAGGCAAGAAAAGTTGTAAGAAAGAGGTGCTTACGATTACATACAGTATATCATCATATTTGCATTAGGTTAGGTGGGTATCTTTGTCTAGTTTTGACTTTTTGCAGTTTTTATCTTGCAGTACTTACAAGTGAGGGCATTGTATTTGTATCCGACTTTTCACCATCTAAACCTCCAGCAAGTAGTGGACGCAAAGTTTATATCTCAAGCCCTCATTCCAGCCCTGCACATGCAAAGCCGTTATCTGCAACAGGTGCTAAGAAAGCGCTGAACAAGGTTAAGATCCTCATCACCAATGAGAAGCCTAGGTAGGTCAAGTTAGTACCCTCAGAAAGCTGTTCTCTCTGGAAATGTTTGTATGTTTTTTATTATTTTGACTTCATGTCTACTGAAAACAAATCATATTCAATAAAATATAAGAAACTTTGTATAATATCTTATTAGAGAAAAATTTATTTTATCATTCAGCTCCATTGGGGAAACAGGAACCTTGGGTATAGCTTGCTGACACTAGGCATACAAAAAAAGAAGTCGGCCCCTCCCGGCAGGGTATACCCCACCTCCTGTCTTAGAGACACTCAGTTTTAGCTTAGTGTCATAGGAGGCAACACGGATCTGGATTGCTCCAGGTCTGGTCTTTATTATTTTTTAGTGTTGGTGTTTAGACTTTTTCTTCTTTTTTATTTTTCTAGGTAGGGTCGACAGGAGCATGGCGCTGCCTTTTTCTCCACATGCGACTGAAGGGCACGGTACCATAGTGTATGATCCGTTAACCCTTCCTCGCCACCTGCCAGAACCAGGTTGTACCTTGGGTCCGGGTCACCTTTTGCCTCTGCTCGCCCTGCTTCAAGAAGCCTGGCATGATGCAGCAGGCTTAGTCTGGTGAAGACTTCTGGGGACAGACCTTCTGGAGGTAAGTATACCTCCATGTTCAGGTAAGTTTCTTACGCCCCTAATCCCCTCTCCCTCTTCTGTATAGGGCTTACCAAAGGGGTGCAGTCTTTATTGGGGGGGAGACCCCTTATAAGTAGGGAGGGACAGTAGTGACTTTGATCACAGTGCGTTTTCGTCTGGGGGTTGCAGCTCCTCACACATAGTGAGTCAGCTGCAGACCCCCCAGATAGTGTGTGCCATACAGTCTCTGGCTGCCGCTCTTGCAGAGGCAGCAGCTGCCGGTTCTGCCATGTCAGGGCGGCGCGCGCGGCCGGGACCGGGCCGCTAATTTAGCCCGCGACTCCGGCTCTGCCCCGCGGGCGGTCTCCAATGCGGGCTTCTCCGGCGCATGATGACCGGGACCAGGCCGCTGCTTGTCAGCATATGCACTGGTCCCGGCTGGGTTCCAGCGCCACGGACAATCCTCTGCCCAGGCAGCAGTCCCAGTAGAGGGTGACGGCTACCGACTTCTGCGCGTCCGTCTCGGCCGGTTACCAGGCCGACACTTTACTCCGCGGCTTCGGCCTGGTCTCAGCTGAGTGTAGCTCCGCCCCCTTCTTTGCGCTCTCTGAGCGCCAACTCTTGGCACCAGCACAGGGAGGGCTGATTCAGGATTCATCAGGATGCAGGCTGTCTCAGCCTCTCCCGTGCAAGCGCGCGAATGGTAGCTCCTCCTCCTCCTCCTTCTCCTTCGGGTCACGTGACCGGAGCCTACCTCACTCCTTCACACGCTGCTGCACGCTGCTCCTGTGGGCTCCATTCCAGCCGACTGTCCTATATCCGTGGGTGTGGGGATGTCCAGGAACCTGGGTGAGCTCATTCCAATTCTTCTGTCACTAATTGGCTGTACTTGGCAATGTCTGCCCCCAGCTTAGAACCTTCCCTCAGACAGTTGGCCCCTGCTTTGGTCACTTACTATGCTTGCACAGTGTGTAGGGTAAAATTTTCGGGGGCTTCGGCTGTACCTACTTGTTCTGCCTGCTCTTCCTCACACCCTACTACCCCCACCCAAGACGCTCCTTCGGGGTCCGTGGCTCCTGAACCGACACCGGTTTGGGTGGCTTCCCTCTCCCAGACTATTTCAGACCTGACGCAGGCTTCTAAGGATGTGGCTAAGGCCTTAAAGCAGTCTTCCCTGCGTCCTTCTCGGGAAGCGAGTTCAGCATCTTCGGACCGCAGGCGCTCCCACAGACGCCCATGGGTCTTGTATCCTGACTCCTCTCCTGATCATAGGTGCCGCTCGTGCTCCAGATCTCCCGCTACTAGGCGGCGTTCCCGGTCATGCGACCGCTCTCTTAGGGGCTGTTCCCCGAACCGCCAGTCTAGATCCCGGTCACCCAGATCAGGAGCCTCCACTACCCGTTCCCGGTCCCCGGGTGAACTGGCAGAACCTCATTCGGATTCTGAGGAACTGTCCTCCATGTCTGACTTGGTGGATGGCCTAGTGTCTGCAGTCAGGGACACTTTCCGTCTACAGGACCCTGGACCCTCGGACCCTGCTCCTGAGGTCTCCTTTGCCCGCACTCCTCGTTCTCCTAAGTACTTCCAGTCTCATAAGGAGTTTGATGTGCTTCTGGAGACAGCCTGGAAACTTCCAGAGAAGCGCTTCCAAGGCTCTAAAAAACTGAAGACTCTGTGTCCATTCCCTCAGGACCTTATATCTAAATGGACTGTTCCGCCGTTGGTGGACCCTCCGGTCTCCCATTTGTCCAAATCTACCATTCTACCATTGTCGGATGCCGCTTCCTTTAAGGATCCAGCGGACAAGCGGGTAGAAAATTTGGCCAAATACGCTTTTGAAGCTGTGGGATCCTCCCTGCTTTTTCTTCCACTTGGGTGGCGAAGGCCTTAGCGGTCTGGGCTTCTCAGGTTCGTCACGGTCTGTTGTCCGGGGCCTCCCCGGATGATCTGGCTGACATTGCCCGTCAGGTGTCGGACGCAGGCGAATATTTATGCCAGGTTTCGTTGGAGTCTGCTCGCTGTGCGGCTGTCGCGTCTGGCAACCTGGTCGCCATTCGGCGTTCTATGTGGCTCAAATCTTGGAAAGCCGATTCGGCTTCCAAGAAATCTCTGACGGCTATGGCCTTTACTGGTGGTCGCCTTTTTGGAAAGCGGCTAGATGACATCATCTCTGAGGCTACAGGAGGTAAAAGTTCTTTGCTTCTCCAGAACAAGGCTCGCAACACTGCGGCTCGTGGGGGTTTTCGTAAGTCAACCTCTTTTCGGTCAACCTCTTTCGGTTACCGAATCGAGTTTGCTTCTTTTCCCCGGGATCGTTTTTTTTCGATCCCGGCCTCCTCGTTCACCTACTCTGGCAAAAGGTTTTCATTCTGCCATCCACACTCTGCTGCAGCAGGGTGTTATCGTGCCCGTCCCGCCCCAAGACCGTTTCAGGGGTTTCTACTCAAACCTCTTTGTGGTGCCCAAAAAGGAGGATTCAGTCCATCCGATTTTGGACCTAAAGCTTCTCAATCGGCATCTTCGCCTTCGCCACTTCCGTATGGAGTCTCTGCGGTCGATCGTGGCATCCATGGATCAGGGCGAATTCCTGTCTTCAGTGGACATTCGGGATGCGTATCTTCACATTCCGATTTTGCCTTCTCATCAACGCAGGGTCACTTTCAATTTGTGGCTCTGCCCTTCGGCCTGGCTACAGCCCCCCGGGTTTTTACCAAGGTCCTGGCGGCTGTCATGGCCATTCTCAGGTCCCGGGGTGTGTCTGTCCTTCCTTACCTGGACGACTTGCTTATCAAGGCCCCGTCACGGATCCAGAACGAGGAGAGTCTCCACATCACTCTGCTGACCCTAACCAGCTTCGGATGGCTGATCAACGAGGAGAAATCCAACCATTCTCCCTCCCGATCTCTGGTCTTCCTGGGCCTCCGGTTCGACACCGAGAGCGCCCGAATCTTCCTCCCTCCGGACAAACGGAGTGCCCTGTTGTCAGGTGTTCGTCTCTTGAGACGCCCTTATCCAGTGTCCATTCGGACATGCATGGCAGTACTGGGCAGGATGGTGGCGGCCCTCACAGCGGTACCGTTTGCACAGTTCCGTTGCCGTCCGCTTCAGTGGGCTATTCTGTCTCTGTGGGACAGATCCCATCTGTCCTTGGACCATCAGATCCGCCTGCCCACCTCGGCTCGCCAGTCTCTTCTTTGGTGGTTCCACTCTCCCCTCCTTCAGAGCAGCCGCTTGTTTCTCCCATTGAACTGGCTGGTTCTTACGATGTGAGCCTCATCAGTTGGGGGGGGGGGGGGGGGGAGTTCTCCTGGACCGGACGGTCGAGGGCCGGTGGTCACCTCGGGAAACCAGGATTCCTATCAATGTCCTGGAGATATATAACTTTTGTCTCCGACACTGGGAGTCTCTTCTTCGGGGTCGCCCAGTTTGCATTTAGTCGGACAACGCCACGGCCGTGGCGCATCTCAACCGCCAAGGGGGCACTCGCAGCAGTACCGCCATGACCGAGGTGTCCAAGATCTTGACCTGGGCGGAGTACATGGTTCCCTCCATATCGGCAATTCACATTCCGGGGGTGGAAAATTGGGAGGCGGACTTTGAGTCGCTCCTCTCCCGACCCCAGGGAGTGGTCCCTTCACTTGGAGGTGTTTGAGTCCATCTCCCGTCGCTGGGGAATTCCGGACGTGGACCTCTTCGCGTCCCGCCTAAACCGGCAGGTTCCAAGCTTCATGGCAAAGTCCAGAGATCCTCTGGCGCTGGCTGCGGACGCCCTCTTCATTCCTTGGTCTCGGTTGACTCTTCCGTACCTGTTTCCGCCGATTCCCCTCCTTCCACGAGTGCTCAGGAAACTCAAGGCGGAAAGCATACCGGCCATCCTAGTGGCTCCGGATTGGCCTCGCCGATCTTGGTACGCCGACGTGGTTCGACTTGTGGCGGACATTCCATTCCAACTGCCAGATCGCCTCGATCTTCTGTCTCAGGGTCCTCTTTGCCACCCCAATTCACAGCCGCTGCGTTTGACGGCGTGGCGGTTGAAACCGCGGTATTGAAGGCTCGCGGTTTTTCATCTAGGGTCGTTCGCACTATGCTCAAGATTCTCCATCAGGACAAGGCAGTACTTCGTCCGGTTCCTTCTTTTCAACCGAAGGTGGTTTCGTCTTTTCATCTGAACGAGGATATCGTTCTCCCTTCCTTCTGCCCTGCTCCGTCTCATCCTAAGGAGCGTTCTCTCCACAATCTGGATGTGGTGCGAGTCTACCTCAAGGCCACTTCTTCTTTACGACTGTCGGAGTCGCTGTTTGTCCTTCCGGAGGGCCGACGCAAGGGTCTGCCGGCTTCTAAGGCTACCATCTACAGATGGATCCGGTCCGCCATTTCTGAAGCATACCGTTCCAAGGGGAAGGATCCTCCCTTTCGGGTTACGGCTCACTCCACTCGCTCTGTGGGGGCCTCTTAGGCGGTCTTTAGCAGGGCTTTGGCCCTACAGGTGTGTAAGGCGGCGACTTGGTCTTCGGTGCACACATTCACCAAGTTTTACCAAGTCCACACTTCTGCATCCGCTGACGCCTCTTTAAGGCGTAAGGTATTGCAGGCAGCGGTGGTTCGGCCGTCTGCTTGATTCTGGGTTACATAGTTTTCCCACCCCCGGGGACTGCTTTGGTATGTCCCACGGTTCCTGTGTCCCCCAATGGAGCTGAATGAGAAAAGGATATTTTTTACACTTACCGTAAAATCTTTTTTTCAGAAGCTCCATTGGGGGACACAGCTTCCACCCTGTGTTGTTAGTTGTGTTCTGAGAGGCGGTCGCCTGTAAATTGGTTGTTTCGTTGTTTTTGACAGGGCGCCCTCTGGACTCTGTATTTTTCAGTTTCTCCTATTGCTTTGGGACTTATAAACTGAGTGTCTGAAAGACAGGAGGTGGGGTATACCCTGCTGGGAGGGGCCGACTTCTTTTTTTGTATGCCTAGTGGCAGCAAGATATACCCACGGTTCCTGTGTCCCCCAATGGAGCTTCTGAGAAAAAGATTTTACGGTAAGTGTAAAAAATCTCCCTTTTCTCTACTCATGAGTTACTCCTCCTCCTGCTTTTAGATCCTACATGCTGTGGTAATTTACCTCAGCTACAAAGTGAACTGAGACTTTTACATGTGTGAGACTTTTACATGTGTGAACTGAGACTTTTTTTTTTTTTTTTAAATCAGAATTTTTTATTGAACATTTTGCATTATACAAACAAACATACAAAACCTTGAACCCCCACCTCCAAGTCCTGCGCCTTTTCCCCATATAGGAATCGGATTAAAACTACAAAATAGAACAATAGTGCGATATCTGTCCGTAGGTTGCATAGACATAATACAAATATAGCATAAAAACGGAGTCAAATAGACCTCTAAAATAGAGAAAGGAGGGTCACCGCCCTAGAGAATCCACGGCATGGATAGGTTGCATAGACATAATACAAATATAGCATAAAAACGGAGTCAAATAGACCTCTAAAATAGAGAAAGGAGGGTCACCGCCCTAGAGAATCCACGGCATGGACAAGTGAGCAAAAACATAAAAAGTTCAGGGGAAACTCAGGTAAGGCTTTGGTAGAAACAAAGCACACACAGAATCATGTAGCTTCCAAATAGAAAAACATTTTGAACAAACACAGGACCACGAGACACAAGACAGAGATGACAGACAAGACAGCAAGACACATTAGCAGGTAGACTATCCCGTTCCCCCTAACAACACCTCCATTGGGGTCCTCCATAGATATATAGATAGCAGACCCGGAGTATCAATCCAAGGTCCCCAAATAAGTTCAAATTTACGTAAAGCCTTTGTGAACTGAGCCTTAGTATCTGAGTGGATTGTGGATATCTTAATGCAGCTGCTAAAAATGTAATTGGTTGGAACTTTACCAGTGACGTCTGTCACACTCCAGTAGAAGACACAGTTCATGTTGTTCAGTATTTGAGATAAATTGGCATCACAGGTCAGCTTAAAATAAAATCTGCAAATTAAGTCACCTGTGGCCTGATTATCCTCTTGTGTTTAAGGCATCACTGTGTATCGTGACCGTTTTCTCTCTCTGCTTCCAGTGCTGAGGCTGTAACCCTGAACGAGTGTTTGCAGTTATCTTACATGCCTTCGAAACGCAACCACATGCTATTGCTCTATCCCAGGGAAATCCTCATCCTGGACCTGGAGGTCAACCAGACTGTGGGAGTTGTAGCGATTGAGAGGACAGGAGTGCCGTTCTTGCAGGTGTGTGTGTAATAGATAGATAGGTGTGTGTGTGTGTATATATATTTCTCACAGAAAAGGATTGCAGTAACACATGTTTTGCTATACACATGTTTATTCCCTTTGTGTGTATTGGAACTAAACCAAAAAAGTAGGGAAAAAAAAGCTAATTGGACATAATGTCACACCAAACTCCAAAAATGGTCTGAACAAAATTATTGGTACCCTTTTCAAAATTTTGAAAAAATAAGATTGTTTCAAGCATGTGATGCTCCTTTAAACTCACCTGGGGCAAGTAACAGGTGTGGGCAATATAAAAATCACACCTGAAAGCAGATGAAAAGGAGAGAAGTTCACTTAGTCTTTGCATTGTGTGTCTGTGTGTGCCACACTAAGCATGGACAGCAGAAAGAGAAGAGAACTGTGAGGACTTGAGAATCAAAATTGTGGAAAAAAAGTCCATCTCCAGAGATCTAGATTTGCCTTTGTCCACAGTGCGCAACATTATCAAGAAGTTTGCAACCCATGGTACTGTAGCTAATCTCCCTTGGCATGGACGGAAGAGAAAAATTGATGAAAGGTGTCAACGCAGGATAGTCCGAATGGTGGATAAGCAGCCCCAAACAAGTTCCAAAGATATTCAAGCTGACTTGCAGGCTCAGAAAGAATCCGTGTCAGTACAAACTATGTGACGACAGTTAAATGAAATGAAGCGCTATGGCAGGAGACCCAGCAGGACCCCGCTGCTGTCACATGAGACATAAAAAAGCAAGACTACATTTTGCCAAAATTAACTTGAATAAGCCAAAATCCTTCTGGGAAGACGTCTTGTGGACAGATGAGACCAAGATAGAGCTTTTTGGTAAAGCACATCATTCTACTGTTTACTGAAAATGCAATGAGGCCTACAAAGAAAAGAACACAGTATCTACAGTGAAATATGGTTGTGGTTCAATAATGTTTTGGGGTTGTTTTGTTGCCTCTGGTACTGGGTGCCTTGAATGTGTGCAAGGCATCATGAAATCTGAGGATTACCAACGGATTTTGGGTCTCACTGTACAGCCCAGTGTCAGAATGCTGGGTTTGCGTCCGAGATCTTGACAATGACCCCAAACATATGTCAAAAAGCACCCAGAAATTGATGGCAACAAAGCGCTGGAGAGTTCTGAAGTGGCCAGCAATGAGTCCAGATCTAAATCCCATTGAACACCTGTGGAGAGATTGCTGTTAGGAAAAGGCGCCCTTCCAATAAGAGAGACCTGGAGCAGTTTGCAAAGGAAGAGTGGTCCAACATTCCGGCTGAGAGGTGTAAGAAGCTTATTGATGGTTATAGGAAGCGACTGATTTCAGTTATCTTTTCCAAATGGTGTCCAACCAAATATTAACCCCTTAAGGACCAAGGACGTACCGGTACGTCCTTGGTCCTGCTCCCGTGATATAACGCGGGGTTACATGGTAACCCCTCATCATATCACGGCGGGCCCGGCGTCATAGTGAAGCCAGGACCAGCCGCTAATAGCGCGCAGCGCCAATCGCGGCGCCGCGCGCTATTAACCCTTTAGCCGGGCGCTCAGAGCTGAGCCGCGCGGCTAAAAGCGAAAGTAAAAGGTGAAATCGCGGCATCCCGAACAGCTTACAGGACAGCGGGAGGGCCCCTACCTGCCTCCTCCCTGTCCGATCGCCGAATGACTGCTCAGTGCCTGAGATCCAGGCATGAGCAGTCATGCGGCAGAATCATCGATCACTGGTTTCCTATGAGAAACCAGTGATTAATGATAAAGATCAGTGTGTGCAGTGTTATAGGTCCCTATGGGAGCTATAACACTGCAAAAAAAAAGTGAATGAATATCATTTAACCCCTCCCCTATTAAAAGTTTGAATCACCCCCCTTTTCCCATAAAAAAAAAAAAAAAAACAGTGTAAATAAAAATAAACATATATGGTATCACCGCGTGCGGAAATGTCCAAATTATAAAAAATATATCATTAATTAAACCGCTCGGTCAATGGCGTACGCGCAAAAAAAATTCCAAAGTCCAAAATAGTGCATTTTTGGTCACTTTTTATATCAATAAGTCCTATCAATGCAAAAATGGTACCGTTAAAAACTTCAGATCACGGCGCAAAAAATGAGCCCTCATACCGCTCCATACACGGAAAAATAAAAAAGTTATAGGGGTCAGAAGATGACAATTTTAAACGTATTAATTTTCCTGCATGTAGTTATGATTTTTTACAGAAGTCCGACAAAATCAAACCTATATAAGTAGGGTATCATTTTAATCGTATGGACCTACAGAATAAAGATAAGGTGTCATTTTTACCGAAAAATGTACTACATAGAAACGGAAGCCCCCAAAAATTACAAAACAGCGGGTTTTTTTCTATTTTGTTGCACAATGATTTTTTTTTTCCGTTTCACCGTAGATTTTTGGGCAAAATGACTGACGTCATTACAAAGTAGAATCTGTGGCGCAAAAAATAAGCAATCATATGGATTTTTAGGTGCAAAATTGAAAGAGTTATGATTTTTTTAAAGGCAAGGAGCAAAAAACGAAAATGCAAAAACGGAAAAACCCCCGGTCCTTAAGGGGTTAAGTTAAGGGTGGCAATAATTTTTTCCAGCCCATTTTTGGAATTTGGTGTGACATTATGTCCAATTTGCTTTTTTCCCCTAAATTTTTAGGTTTAATTCCAATACACACAAAGGGAATAAACATGTATATAGCAAAACATGTGTTACTGCAATCCTTTTCTGTGAGAAATACTTAATTTTCTAAATTTTATAGAAAAATGTCATGTTGCCACCAGTTATGGCCATGACTGTATGTGTGTGTATATATAGATATATATGTGTGTGTGTGTTGTATTTTCTTTTTTCTGTAATGTTATCTACTGGGTGATTTTTTTTATTTTTATTTTTTTTCTTCCTTTCTCTACATGTTTCTACCATATCCAGGTGACCCCTTGCTTTCAGAGAGATTTACTATTCTGTCTGCATGAAAATGGGTGTATCACATTACGTGTGGGCAGGCAAGGCTGTGGAAATTTGGGAGCCCCAAATGAAGAGGGAGGTAAGAGCCGTGATGTGTGTGTAGTCATTGTTTTTACTAGACTAAAGTCTCTGTTAGCACAGTGCATTTGTAGATGTATTTTGGAGTGTAAAACACTTGTATTATACTTCAGAAGACCTGTTTTTGTCCATGTTTCGTGTGTGTGTGTGTTTTTTTTTTATTTTTTTAAAGGGACTTGTTGCTTCTATTAATGTGTAGCTTGTGCATATTGCTTCAAAGAAGTTCCTTAAAAGCTTAAAAACCAAAACAATCTCTTAATTACATGTGTAAAACACATATTAGGAGTGTTTCTACCTTATGCACACACGTGCATTTTTCTTCTGTCTTATACTGTGTAAACATACAGTTTAGATTACATTATTAGGGATTAATGGTGACTTCTACTGCAGAGAGTTCGAGTGAGTGGTATTTCTGATTACTCTTTACACTGCATGTTAGTTTAAGATTTATATTATAATAATGTTATCTCCACTCTTAGTCAGGAAATGTATATTTTTTTGTTACATTCTTCCTCAGATATTCCTCAAACATGTGAAAGTTAATTGTTTTAACCAGTAATTACCAATGAAGTACATGCACATCATGGGGTCTTGCGGAGTGGGCTGAGGAGCTGCTCAGCCTGTCTTGTTCCTCGCAACCGTTGGCTGCTGTTAGCAGCAGAGAACAGTCACTGACCTTCATCAGTACGAACTCCGATCCCAATTATATTGAACCACCTAGATCGCGAGGTCAATGACAGCCATACTATCTAAGTGATCAGAAGCCATGTGCTGGTGTGTGATGACTCTCTTCCCTTTAGCCAGTTTGTTGTCATGGCAGCTAGGGCCTTTATGTATTCCTCTATGGCTGTCAGGGTTCTTCTTCTATTACACACTGGCCCATTGCAGAATGTAATTGAAGGCCATCAATAATTTCACAGTAAACTGTACAAGTGATAACACAAAGTAACACGTGTACAGGCATATGCCTCTTCGACTTCAGTGGTCCAAAGGTAACAAATAGTGACTACATTTGGGTATTTTCCTGAACATATATGTTTTGTACTGTGTTATGTGTTGTTATGTGTTGTACTCAAAAGTGGTTACTAGCTAACTAGGTTTGGACCATTGAAGTCTGTCTGTGTCATATTTGTCAGTATCCCATCACAGCTTATCTTGTCAGAGATAGAATATGCGTAGGAGAATGAGCTCAGGTAAACTGGCTTGTGGTATTGAGTTTTCATGTTCAAATGTGCAAAACTTTCTCTTCCTCATTGACTGGTTTGATTCAGTAGCAGATTTATACACATCATACATTGCAAATCTGGTAAAGATTAAACATAACAGATCATCTGCTGCCAATATAAACTAAGTTCTTCTACATAATCATCTTGGGCAGTAAGATAAGGCAACAAACCAGATGGTAAAAGGTCATATCGGAAAGCGTTTGGAGATTCAAGAATAAAAGTTTTATGTACAATTCCTTGGTCCCAAGTATTATTGTATTCGTACACATCTTTTGGTTGACACAAAGATTAATCTCCTACCTTAATACCAGTGTTTGCGGTCTTTTATCACTATGGCAACAAAAAGAGGCAACTGAACAAAAACTGAGAAACCAAAGGAAAATAAAGGGCAGCAGCATCAATTTTGTACTGTGTAACAGCTGCCGGGTGTCAGGCATCAGCATGGGATGAAATGAGTGCAAGCCATTCTATGAAGAATTAATGAAGATTCGGGGACACCTGCAGATGAGTCTCGCTTGCAGAGCCAGAAACCCAAAGTGTGAATTAGCCGCCTTCTCTCCTGAGCGGTATTTGTATTCCCTAATTCCTGTTCGTACAGCTTTATGAATTGTATTAATTTTTGCTTCCGGGAACAAAAAAAACTAAAACGCAATAGGGATTGAGGTCTGAAAAATAAGTTTGTTTTTCCTTCATAGATTAAATGGTGTAAAGCACAGCTTTAGGCTTGCCATTACATCATGGAAAATCATTGTATTTTGGCTATAGAGGCAAACTTAATAAACTATGCAAACTGCTGTGATTGTGAGCTCCCTAAATGAGTCCCCGGGGGGGTTGTTTTTAATAGCTTTATTCATCATTTTTACATGGAAGTCAAGCTCAACTTCTCCACATTATGTCATCTCTCCAATGGGACATGTCACTTTAACTGAATTAATCGTGTGTGTTTTTCTTTTTTATTTATTTTTTTATTCTTGCCAGAGTCTGATCCAGTGCCGGAGATGACTTATGATTTGCGCTGTCAATGTGATGCTATTCGGGTTACTAAGACAGTGCGCCCATACAGCATAACCTGCAACCCTATTAATGAGAATGCTGTCGCCCTTATTATCAGCGATGGAAGGGTCATGATTTGGGAGCTGAAATCTAGTGTTCCTGGGAGAAAGATGCGCAATACCAGGTTGGATTAAATACATTCTAATATACATTGAACTATTTTGATGTTTAGCTTATGCACTTTGACAGAAGATTGTTTGCAATGGTTTAGGGCTTGTATGAATTTTAAAACATGGCTGATTTATTTTAGAAGCAATATAACTCTTGTCCCTCTATGGACTATGTCTGATAGCAGCAATATTCACTGGTTAGGCTGGGTTTAAAAAAAAGGAAAAAAATCCTCCTTTTCGACTTCCCTGCCACTGCAGTTTTGAAGCTTACCAGATCCTGCTGATGAATTTTTCCTGTTCCTCTTGAACATGTCCATGCAGCCAATCACTGGGCACAGTAGTGAACCACCTCAGCCAGTGATTGGCTGAACAAGCGTTTCCTTGTTTAGAGACAGAGACTAAGAAGCTAGGAAGGAGATCAATAAGGACCTGCAAAACCTAGAGCTGCAGCCGCAAGGGTTTGGTAAGTGAGTATTTATTTTTTTTTTCTTCATTCTATTAAAATAAAAATCCCACTGGACAACCCTTTTGAGAGAGAACTGTGATTTACTGCTGCAAGCAAGATTAAGACTTATACTGTTTTGTTTTTAGCCTAAGTCATGTACTGTAATGTACCTATAGGCTTCTGTTCAGAAATATGCTTCTAGGGTCTCTGTTTGACATTTCCACCAGGGTACATTATAAACATTTATTTTATTGGATTTTTATTGGAGAAAAAAAACTTTATTTTATTGGACTGTCAATGGCAGTTGGATCCAAGAGTTATCTAGAGTTCAAAAACATATGCTCTGTTCACAGAATAGGGGAAAAGGCCCACTCAGCCAATCATTATTTGAGACAGGACATCAGTGCCTGAGATTTTTGCATCCTGTTTTTGCCGAGATGAATCAATCTTGGAAGATGTGGACCATTGCGCTCAACATGAAGAGTTGGGCCCCATTCTTAAAATTGCAGGGGTCCCATAGGATGGACGGACTGCCCTCCTCCCCCCCTCCAGATCAGACATTTGTCCCCTATCCTGTGAATAGGTCATAGGTTTTGAAAGGTGGGTAACCCCTTAAAGTTTGGGAATACTTTAAACCAGTGGTATACCAGTTAAGATGCAGTTGATGTTGTTGTACAGTGGACATATACAATTGTGATGACAAAAAAAAAAAAAAATTAACTCCCCCCCCCCCCCCCCCCCCCCCCCAAAAAAAGAAAAAAGTTCAAAAATGTAAATATACTTATGAGAAAAAGTTGACATTAAAAACAGAGTAAGGTGACTGACCACCCCCAAAAATCTAAGTGTTTGTACTGTGTACTACCTAATATATACTCTGGGTTTATAGTATAGAAAAGCTGACTCCTTTAGGCTATTTAGTAAAAAAAAATATATATATTATATAATTTTTTTTTCTTAAAATAATGTGTTAAAGGCAAATGCATATATTATTCATTACCTAATCAAAAAAATGGACATCTGTATATTTGCTAAGTTACCATAAAAGATTTCATGCATTAAAAAAACCACTACAAAATGTACACTATGAAGACAAAAATAATCTAATTAAAAGAGCAGTCCGCTCTGTATTGCAGGACCTTGTCAATAGTCACTTATACTTAAAGGAATAGTCTAGTGCAGACTCTTTCAACTCCGTTGTGCCCGGGCTGAAAAAAAAGGAAAATAAACTTTCACTCACCTTCCTGCGTTCCCCCAGAGCGCCACTACAGCTGTTTGGTCTTCCTGTCCCATCTTCTGCCTTCTTTCTGTGCACGGATCGGAATGCCTGTCACACAGCACTCAGCCTATCACCAGTGGCAGCGACATCCCGACTCGGCCGGTGATAGGCTGAACACAGTGTGACGATCTGTGCACAGGAAGAAGGAAGAAGACTGGACCGGATCAGCTGTAGCGGCGCTCCAGAGGAATGCAGGAAGGTGAGTGAAAGTTTTTCATTTTTTTTTCTTTTCCGGCTGGGCAGAACGGAGTTGGAATAGTCTGCACAAGACTACTTCTTTTAAGATAGGACTATTGTAATACAGCTGGAGAAGCCTCTCCATTGGCGGTGGGCGCTTCTGGGTCTTTAGGTTGTGCAAATCAAGTATAGTTGGCAGTGGCTGTAGGGAAACATATCTGAAGCTCTGATCCTTATTATCACAGTATCTGACAATTGGTACACTTTCTGGCAGTCCTCATCAGAAATACCTTCCACCTTTCTAGTCTCCTTTGAGAAAGATTAAGGGTCTGAAATGGTATATTTGCTGTATTCACAATGGAGTTAGGCGATAATACCTTTTTTAATATGCTGATCATTATGTACAGTAATGTAAGTTTTATCACAGCTCTCATGGAGTAGCTAACAGAATGTCAAACATACCGCATGCTTATAAGGTTGGTAGATTTATCTAAAGATTCTGCATCAAATCTCTTTTTATAGCACCTCAAAAGATTGCAGTCTCAGCTCTATGGCTTGTATCAGATGCCATTAGAATGAATAAGATAACAAATCTATATTTATCTGTAATGGAACTCAGGCTCTCTATAGAGTATGTATAGGTCTTTTGTTGGTGGTATACCACCAACATCATACCTGCAACAAATGGCTATGGTTGATGTCAAAATTTAAGAATACATATAGCCCCTTGCAGGGAAAAAAGCATATACGATTTTTTTGCAGCTTCTGTTTAGGAGAGAGCTATTTGTTGCTCTTTCCTACATACATTAGTTGAAGTATACTGCCAAAGTGCATTACTTTGTCCTTCATTATGTTAATAGAATCTTATGGATATGTTTTATAGTGCAAATGTCACTTAAAACATTTGACATCTCAATCTTTTTTCTTTGATCGGTCTGGGTCACTAGAACGCACTAGTTAAGTGCGTCTTTCTTCTCTGCAGCAGACTGGTTCCATAGACTTGTATAGATTTTATCTATTGCAGCAAGTAGAGAGACTGGGAGAAAGGCACTAAGCTGAATGCTTCTCCCCACTAATTCTAACCATCAGTGGGGTCTCCGCACCCAGCCTCCGATCAATCAAAACTTTTGACCAGTCTCTTTTCAATGTAAACAAAAAATGTTTAATCAGATTGCGTCTTTCATTTTTTTTTTTAAAAGGCCTGTGAAAAATGAAAGAAGAGATCTGATTGGTTGCTATGTGCAACACAGCAACTTTTCCTCCGGACAAGTTTTGATAAATCTCCCACAATGACTTTTCAGGATAAGCAGCCCTGTCTGTGTACATAAGGAGCAGCACTATCCTTGGCCATTATATTACTTGTATATAGTATTTTTCAGCGGATTTCTGCTCTGCGGGCTTCATCTGTAATTTATAGTTCTACCAGAGATGGTGGCCGGAGTCCCCCCCTCCATAGATTTGTATTGGCTTGCCTTGCAGACACAAGACAAAGTTGAGCTGATTTTCAAAGTGAAATACAATCTCACAAGAGGGAGAGAAGAAGTCTGGAAAAATAAGCATTTTTGTTTGATAAGATATATTACAAGGTTTCTTAAATTTGCTTGTACAGTTAATTGACCTGTGCAAAGTTTGTCCAAATGACAGTGCCTATTTAATGTATATCCTAGGAGCTAATTCCAAGAAATTCCCCAGACGCAGGGTTCAGGCGCAGTCTACTCAGAGCCTTCGAAGGAGGATACTTTTTAACAAGACCCAGTGCAGTATTAGGTTACAATGAATAATGCATTTTAATATAATGGTTCCGATGTGGGCATTTAGGGGTTTAGCATCCCTTTCTGAAGGATCTTTTGTCTGATACCATTCTAATGTACCCATATTCCCATGGCAACAAGACTTGTTAAACTCTGCCTTAAACTTGTATGGAGCGTTTCATTAGCATATAATTTGTTTTATGTGGTATCCAAGATGTGTGCAGGATAAGCTACGCATTTAAAAAGTGCCGCTGGTTACATTCCGAAGAAAGGCGACCTTATAGAAATGTTTCACAGAATCTCCTCCAGCTCTTTTATAATGTGAAGATTGTACAAAATGTCACTATTACTACCTTAGCTGCTATATAAGCAAATGTATCTCTTACCCTGCCCTCGCTCCCATAGTATTTAACATTCTCGGCTGGTGTATTTATTGAGTTCATCCGCACAGTGTTTATTCTGGATTATTAAACTCCAGCTTGTAGGCATAATCAAGTAATTATCTGTCATTTCACGGAATGCTGCCATTTGATAAGACGCAGAAGGATTCCCTGCAGCAGTCCATGTTATTAGCCTCCTGTATCTCCCTTACAATTACCATATGTTCTGCATTGGAGTATGTTCTGATGGGGAAATAAAGCCAGCATCATCTTTGGTAATAGAGCGCCTAAAAGTGCCTGACTTTGTGGAGAATGTGATGCGCTTTGCATTGTGGCCTTTCCTAATCCTCAATGCTCCGTTACATCCGTTGTGGTTGCTTCTTGTGATTGAAAGTCTGACATTTTTAAATGGGGGGGGGAAAAATAATCAATTATGTTAAGTCCTGATCCTGTTTTATAATCTGGAAATTAGGGATCGACTGATATCGTTTTTTTAGGGCCGATACCGATAATCGGTGGAGGTTAGGGCCGATATTCCGGTATAAGTTATCGGCTATTTAACCCCCTGCGACACCGCTGCAGATCATTGATTTAAAGCGGGCGCTTTAAATCAATGATCTGCAGTGGCTTTTGCGGGGCCATAGGCCGCCGCCGCCACCCGCTTCTCTCCCCTACCTGTCAGGGTGGTCCGGGCCTTCCATCCATCGTTCCTGTAGTGTCCGGGGGCGTTCCAGGTGGAGGGTGAACCGTTCCGGGCTGTCCTTCTTCTCCGGCGGTCATCTTCTCCACTCCGGGCAGGCTCCGGCCTAGTACGCTGCATAGACGCCGCTGCGCAGTGACGCCCGTGCGCAGCGGCGCACCTGACGTCACGGCGTAGCGGCGTCTATGCAGTGTACTAGGCCGGAGCCTGCCCGGAGTGGAGAAGATGACCGCCGGAGGACAGCCCGGACCGGTTCACCCTCCACCCGGAACGCCCCCGGACACTACAGGAACGATGGATGGATGGCCCGGACCACCCCCATTACGAGTGAGTTAAATTTTTTTATTGACCTGGGGAGGGTGGGGGAGGGGCAAAAATCCATAACTGTATACCGCCGAGCATCACGATGGGGGGTGCAACGCGGTGCGGTGGGTCGGGGGGGTGGCGGTCGCGGTGCGGTGGGGGCGGTGCGGGGAGCGGGGCATTATCGGCTTATCGTTAAGATAATTGCCGATACCGATAATGCCCAAAATCGTGATTATCGGACGATAATATCGGCCATACCGATAATCGGTCGATCCCTACTGGAAATCACTGCTTTGCCTAGTTTTTATAGCTCTTCAACAATTTCATCTCTTAGTACATTGGAAAGGTTGGTGATACACTAAACCGACTTTAATTTTATTTAAAACAGATTAAAGGGGTACTCCGGTGAAAAAATGTTTTTTTTTTTTTTTTTTTATCAACTGGTGCCAGAAAGTTAAACAGATTTGTAAATTACTTCTATTACAAAATCTTAATCCTTCCTGTACTTATTAGCTCCGGAATACTACAGCGGAAATTCTTTTCTTTTTTAAACACAAAGCTGTCTGCTGACATCATGACCACAGTGCTCTCTGCTGACACCTCTGTCCATTTTAGGAACTGTCCAGAACAGCATATGTTTGCTATGGGGATTTCCTTTTACTCTGGACAGTTCCTAAAATGGACAGAGATGTCAGCAGAGAGCACTGTGCTCATGATATCAGCAGACAGCTCTGTGTTTCAAACGGAAAAGAATTTCCACTGTAGTACTCAGCAGCTAATAAGTACAGGAAGGATTACGATTTTTTAATAGAAGTAATTTACAAATCTGTTTAACTTTCTGGCACCAGTTGATTTAAAAAAAAAAATAAAGTTTTTTTCACTGGAGTACCCCTTTAAGGCTAAAAACATAATATTCAAGTCAAAGTAAAAATAATTCAGATTTCAGACCCCACTATTTATTGACCCCAGACATAGAGTGCCACAATATATTTGGACTCCAGACATTGTGTCTCACAATTTATTCAGACCCCATGCGTCAGGCCCTACAATTTGTTTGGACCCCACAATTTATTCATACCCCATTTTGTCCTCAATTAATTTAAATCTCAGACATTAGAGCCTACAGTTTTAGACCCCCGGCATCAGACTCCACAATTTATTCAGAAACCAGAAATCAGCCTAATTCAGACCCCAGTTCAGAGGAGACAAAAAAGAAAACACCAATTTATTTATTTTTTATCTCCCTTGTGCCTGACTTTTCTTGTTTTCAGGACCCTACACACACAGATTCTGACATCAGCTGCCACTATGATCTTAAAGGGGTACTCCGCCTCTAGACATCTTAGGAAATAAGATGTCTGATCGCGGGAGTCCTGCCGCTGGGCCCCCCCCCCCCCACGAGGAGTGGTGGTATTCCGGCACTTGCAGGTCTAAGGCAGCATGCACAAGCAAGGACAGGTGTGAATGCCGGTAAGGTAGGAAGTGGATCTAGGCGGCGCAGCTTCAGTAGTAGTAAACGTGATATTGAGTCCAAAACGAAATTGCACTCATCATCCACTGGTTTATTCAGTACTGTACAGGCATAGATAAGCTGAGGCAGGGGTACACCGGGACAAGTTGGCAAGTTGTTTCGCGCTGGTTTGCGCTTCTTCTAGCCGGAGAAGAAGCCAGCTTGAAGAAGCGCGAAACAACTTCCCAACTTGTCCCTGTGTACCCCTGCTTCCGCATATCTATGCTTGTACCGTGTTGAATAAACCAGTGGATGGTGAGTGCAATTTGGTTTTGGACTCTTTCTTTGTAAATCATATAGTTATGGCAGGTTTAACAATACATGTCCCCTAATGGCACCGGTGCATGTGCATTACAAATAATCACAAAATAGGTCTGGAGCCATGGACAGTACATGGCATCTCCGACTGTAGGCAGGGTTTAGTTTAGTGTAAAGAGCATCTGTTATCTCTTTCGGTTTTATTAACCCCTTAAGGACTCTTAAATCATAACCCTTTCAATTTTCCACCTAAAAATCCATATTATGGCTTATTTTTTGCGTCACCAATTCTACTTTGCAGGGATATTGGTCATTTTACCCAAAAATTCACGACAAAACGGAAAAAAAATCATTGTGCGACAAAATCGAAGAAAAAACGCCATTTTGTAACTTTTGGGGGCTTCCGTTTCTACGCAGTGCATATTTCGGTAAAAATGACACCTTATCATTATTCTGTAGGTCCATACGGTTAAAATGATACCCTACTTTATATAGGTTTGATTTTGTCGTAAAATCATAACTACATGCAGGAAAATTTATACGTTTAAAAATGTCCTCTTCTGACCCCTATAACGTTTTTATTTTTCCACGAACAGGGCTGTAGGGGGGCTCATTTTTTGCGCCGTGATCTGAAGTTTTTATCGGTACGATTTTTGTTTTGATCTGACTTTTTGATCACTTTTTATTCATTTTTTAATGGTATAAAAAGTGACCAAAATACGCTTTTTTTGGACTTTGGAATTTTTTTGCGCGTACGCCATTGACTTTGTGGTTTAATTAACAATATATGTTTATAGTTCGGACATTTACGCACGCGGCGATACCACATATGTTTATTTTTATTTACACTGTTTTATTTTTTTTTATGGGAAAAGGGGGGTAATTCAAACTTTTATTAGGGAAGGGGGTTAAATGACCTTTATATGGCGTGTGTTAACATGCCTGTGATCAGCGTTATCGGCGCTTGACTACTCCTGCCTGGATCTCAGGCACGGAGCAGTCATTCGTCGATCGGACACCGAGGAGGCAGGTAAGGGCCCTTCCAGTGTCCTGCAAGCTGTTTGGGACGCCGCGATTTCACCGCGGCGGTCCCGAACAGCCCGACTGACTAGCCGGGATACTTTCGCTTTAGAAGCGGCAGTCAGCTTTGACCGCCGCTTCTAAAGGGTTAATACCGCACATCGCCGCGATCGGCGATGTGTGGTATTAGCCACGGGTCCCGGCCGTTGATGAGCGCCGGGACCGACGCGATGCTTCATATCGCGGGAGCCGGTGCAGGACATAAATATACGTCCTGCGTCGTTAAAAAGTTAAAAGGGTATTTCTGGATTTTTTTAAATTTGACTATGCTACAGGGGCTGTAAAGTTAGCGTAGTTCATAATATAGTGTCTGTACCTGTGCGTGATGGTTTTCTCACAATTCTTCTGTGATTTTCACCCCAATATTTATTTTTAACACTGTTGTCTCAGATTTTTCCCAGCTTGCAATGTGGCCGAGACCTGACTCACTAGTCAGCTGATGACAGGGAGCCTGTCTGCTTCAATGGGTGGAGCGAACGCTTGGTGGGAGAAAGATCAATCTGCAACTAATGCAACAGCTGTAGGCACCCTGCTTGAAAACCACAGGTCTTTTGTTTCAATGGGTGGGGTGGCTGATGTGTGGGAGGGAGGAAAATGGAATTGTGGGATTTGTAGTCAAAAAAAGAAAAGTCAAACAGGAAATACAAGTTCACAAAAAGCTAGCCAATGTATTTTTGTAATCTCACAACATAGCCATTTAGCCCCAAGACATGCGCAGATCCTTCCTAAGCATGTCCATTACTGTCTGCCAGGTACATACTAAAATCACCTTATGGTGGATCACCCCTTTAAATACTTGCATTCCTCATGAAATAATTCTGAAACTTAGACATACATTTTATTGTAATCTATTAAACTTTGTTATTTTGTACTGTTCCTGTGCTGCTGGTACCCACCTGTCCCTGGTCCTCTGTCATCTGTACAGGATGATGCTATCTCCTGATTAAAGCATGATCCTTTATGGTGTTTAAGACTTAAAGCATTAATAAAGAGAACATGGCATCACAGCATTGCTCAGAGGAATGTCCAAACATTCTTTCCAAATCTTTATATAAGGAAATCCTAAGGATGTATTATAATATTGTTGCGCAATGAATATAATATTGTGATTAAGTACTATTTAAGCATCTATACTATAAGTACCCTGTACATTAGGGTGCCATACATTGCTGAGAGTCTTTTTATGGGTAACCCCTGAGGACGCTGCATTATTGCGAGTACCTCTTATTGCTTGATAACTTTATTATTCTTGGTGCGACACTAGATACATGTAGCTGTATGCACTAAATGTTAAATCAGTGCGGTGACATTTGGTCCTCTGGTTATGGGCGACTCTATTTATGAAGTATGTTGTTGATATACAATTAAAATAATATACAACATTTTGTATTCAGTATAGAGCATCTGTATATGATCTGGTGGACTATCAATTTGGTCCAATCCTAAGATTAGATACTGGAAATCCGGCATATACCAGAATTTGCATTAAGCATCTCCTGGTATATTTTAAACACTTCACATTGGGTGTTTTTATCTTTTTGGTTTGATTCTTATTAGACTAATAAAGGTTAAGTTTTAATTTCTCCCCGCTCTAATCTGTATTGTTGTTTAGGCATAATTTTCCAAATCTCTATATAAGCAATTCAATTCTCGTTTCAAGCCATTTACACATTGCCATTGGCACTGTATAATTGTTCAGAGATCACACTTCTATCTTTAAGTAGTAGCAGTATGATCACCTTCTGAAAACTCTAAAGTTGACAGAATACAGTACGGTATTTTGGGGCAAGTGTGATACTCCAGGGACTCAACAAATCTTTGACATTTAATAAATTAGATTTCCATGTTTTCTTTACACGGCAGTATAACACAGCAGACAATGCTATTCTGCTTATCATTGGCAACATAAGTCTGAAAGAATTGAGTGTGAACATGGTCTAAACATAATCCCTTTTGGTCAGTTTTACATGTTCTGGCTTCTAGAGTGAGAGAAAAATGGCTACCATCACTAGGAACCTCTTATAGAAGCTTTCTGGCCATTTTTGCCCATGGCAATAACTATGCCATATTGAAGGGGTTATCAACCATAAGATGATTATAGTACGTACCTGCCAGACAGTAATGGACAAGGCTCAGGAAGGATCTGCACTTGTCTTGGGGCTAAATGGCTATGTCATGAGATTACCATAACACTGTGGCTAGCTTTTTGGGAACTGGCATTTCCTGTTTGAGTTTTTCTTTTTTTGCCTACAAATCCCATAATTCCATTTTCCTCACCCCCACACATCAGCCACCCTACCCATTAAAACATAAATGAGCTGCATCCATTCAAAATACCTGTGGTTTTCAATCAGGGTGCCTACAGCTGTTGCATTAGGTGCAGATTGATCCCTCTCCCACCAAGCGATCACTCCACCCAGTGAAGCAGACAGGCTCCCTGTCATCAGCTGACTAGCGAGTCAGGTCTCAGCTGAATTGCAACCTGGAAAAAATCTGAGACAACAGTCATTTTTTATGCTGTTAAAAATAAATATTGGGATTAAAATCACAGAAGAATTGTGAGAAAACCATCACACACAGGTACAGACACTATATTATGAAGTACACTAACTTTATAGCCCCTGTAGCTTAGTCAAATAAAAAAATTCCTGGAATACCCCTTTAATGCTAACTAAAACTAAGGGCATCTGCCAAAATAAAATTTTGGTACCACAAGGACACCTATCTTTTAAACCTGTTAAATGTAATGGTCCACAGTATTTTCTAATTCCTTTAAGTGCCCATACTTATCTATTCATTTTTGCTGTCAAGTGAACACTTTATGATTGGTGAATTGCTGTCAAAGAAGACTGTTGTCAGAATGCCCTGCAGGCCATGTGTATAGGGTGTTTAAGCTCGTGTGACAGCTATTCTGCTGATTAGCAATTGCTGGGTAAGAGCTGTCATGCAACGTCTCCATCGAAGTAGACTTGTGCTTATCGCTGCTGTCGGCAGCAGGAGGCTTAGTTACAAAGATTTGTAATCCGTCTGTTTGAGAGATGGAATAAAATAGGAAGGTTCAAACAAGAAAATGACACGGGTGTCATTTTGTGTGTAGGTCTAGTTAGTGTAAATACAAAAGGGAATGATGGTGGTTGCCAATGTCAGAATGTTTCTTTTTTTACAGAACATTCCAATTTAAAATCTGTAAATGGTGGCTCTATGTCCTGCAAAATGACTGAAGTGACAAAACTCAGCAAGAGACTTTATAGTGCTGTCTTGAATGGGAGGCCCATAAATAAGGGCCGGTATTTGCATTTTAGAAAATACATGGTTATGGGGATATCATGTTATAATTTTTTTTTACTTTATTTTTATGATTTCCGGTTTATTTGTGTATGTTAGGCATGTACAAATTGTCCCGGAAGTGAAAGGGTTACAGGGAAAGTCCACCTTCGCAAGCATTTTCTATTGTTTAGTGCATATACAGTAGATTTACTTTATTTTAACTATAGTACTGTTTCATATCTTCAGCTTCTCTGTAGACCTGTGTGTCACTATGGTAACAGACTACAAAGTGTGTAGTCTGATATTGCTTCCCTGCCATCTCCTAATAAATTTGCTAATTAACCAAATGTATGTTAGGAAGAAGAAGGGAACAGATGGAAGGTAATATGACAAAAAAATTGAACTACACAAGGTTTATTTGTTTTCTGTTGGGAAGAGGCATAGGAGCTGTAGACACAAAACAGTAGGATATGTTTAATGAAGACTATTTGCAGAGTTGCTTCATTTTATGTGTATTCGAAAAATAAAATAAATAGCTTGCAATTGTAAACATAATCTGTCCAGCTTGATATGTGAGTAGAAGGATCAGTGGCTGTCCACCATTTTTTCCTCTCTATTATAATAATCACACCTTTTGGTGCTATGGATATGTTTTGCCCCACAGCGGCTATACAATGCTAATCTAATGGGTCCCTGCTAGACCATTAAAAAATTGTCTGAAAAATCATATAAGATTTGATTAGTGGCAGCGCTATTGAGGACTTAATGAATCTGCTTGTCACACACATGGCAGCAAAATGGGCAGATCGCAGAGACCACGTCTCCCATATTCAAAACTTCTTTCAGATGACTAGAGAAAAGCAAGAGATACATCAAGGAGCAATAGATGAGGATCTAAATAAAGCCATAAATGATTAAAAAAAAAAACTGGAAGGACTTTTAATCTGTGAAATGAGGGATTTATGGGAAATAGCTACATTAGAAAAAGACTTAGAGTGGGATTTAGTACCAAAAGGATTACAAGTACATAAAGCCCTATCAGGAGACTTGGGGGATCCAGACACTTTGGAGGAATGCAACGGTATGTCTCATAATTTCTCAAAACAGGCTGTATTGTTTATTATACAACAAAGGAAAAACAACCTTTTGAATGCAAAAACAGAAATAGCACACATTTTTTGAAACCTACAGCCGTTTAAGGATTACCAAGAAATAATCCATCTATCCGGTAGTATCAAACATTGTATTAAACTAAAAGAAGATGAAATCTTAAAGAAAAAACTGAAGAAATTTGTGAGGGATGCAGTACCCAATGACTCACACCTATTTGTGGAAAATGCTCAGTCAAATGGGAAACTGTATACTGTGGATGAATCAAAAGGGGATACCAAAAGAGGCTCACAGTATGATTATAATTTTTTTTTGGAAAAAGAGAACAAAAAACAAGAAAAGAGGCACAAGGGGTGGGAAATTCACCCCAAAAAAAAAACTAACAACGAATGTGGACAAGGGAAGTCAATATGGGGATCAGGAAAATACGTTTGCTAAATGATTGGCAAACATGTAAACAACTTCGTCCCAACCCTACCAAAAAATTAAAAAAGAGCTATTCAATTTAACTATGGAGGGTTTAAAAAAAAAAAAACAGAGATGGATTTTATTTATATAAAAAATCCCCAAATTTCCGCCTTCTACCATATACCCAAGATTAATAAGTCAACAGAGAATCCTCCAGACAGGCCAATTATATCTGGAGTGTAATATCTAACTTCTAACCTCTCCAGATACGTAGACACGCACTTACAAAAATGTGTATCAAAATTACCTGCCTATCTAAAAGGTTCAAAGCATAGTTTACAAATTTTACAAGGTATTAAATGGGAGTCTGATTTTATTTTAGGGATTTTGGATGTCACGTCCCAATATACGGCAATTAAACATCAAAAGGGCCGAGCTGCTTCAGAATTCTTTTTAAATCAAGAACCCGAATTTTTAACCCCTCAGGTGGATTTTATTGGTCAATGTATTGATTTTATTCCCCATCATAACTATTTTATTTATGATGCACATTTTTACTTACAGCAATTGGGCACCACCATAGGGACCAGATTTGCGCCAAGTTATTCTAATTTATATATGGGGTAATGGGAACAACTCTTTATACATCCTGGTGCCCACTTGGTGACAAATCTGGTCCTATGGCGACGCTTCATAATTGACATCATTTTTATATGGAAAGGGGATGAACTCAGTCTGACCGAGGTTTTTAACTAATTTTAATAAAAATGAATTTTATCTTAATTTTACTCCAGTAATAAGTTGGACAGAGATTAATTTTTTAAACCTGACTCTTTATGTGGAAAATGGGTGTTTGCGTACTAAAACTTACCAAAAAAATTACCAATAGTAACAGCTTTATCTATGCCACAAGTTGTCACCTCCCCATATGGCTTGAAAACATCACCAGAAGCCAATTTGTGAGACTCCGTAGGAATTGCACACAGGACTATGAATAAAAAAATTTAAAAAAAAGAAGCCAAGGAGTTACAGAAAAAAAAATAATGATATTGATACCCTCACTCAGACCATAAATGATAAGAATATGAGTAAGCCAGATGCCAGTGAAAGTATAGGGGAAACAACAGTCAAAATACCAATAATCACCACCTATAATTCTTAGTGTCCTTCTTTAAAAGATCATTAAAAATATATATATATTTGTACCGAATGTATTTTACAGGGTGGTAGAACAATTGGAGAACTGCTGCCAAAAAATCCATCTTTTGTGTTCAGAAAAACACAAAATATAGGGAACTTGGTGGCGCTCACAGTAAAAAAAAAATCCTAAATAGAAAAAAAAAAATTCCCTTCAAAAAACAGGTTTCTTCCCCTGCCGTATGTGTAAAGTGTGCACACTTACAGGAATACCTACACCAAAACTGACAGTAAAAAATAGAGATGGGACTTTTGAGATGAAAATAAACACCCATATCAACTGAAAATCAAGGGGTGTTATATATGGTATTAATTGCCCATGTGGTAAAACATATATAGGATGTACTAAAAGATTGTTATCCAAACGTATTGGGGACACCTGTATAATATAGAGAGAAAATATCAGGGACACCCCTTGTCCAAGCACTGCATGGATAATATATATATATATATATATATATATATATATATATATAAAATCAATTATCTAAAGCTGAAGGCAGGTGGATATTCAACCTTAACACATTGGTCCCGTTTGGCCTTAATGTTGATTTAGAAATGTTTGCCGTTTTAGCATAAAAGGTAAATCATCGTCATGATCCCTATAACCATGTTCACATGGTGCATCTTTTTTTATATGCATTTTTTTTTATATCAAGACATTCAAGCTTTTTGGATTTCATTCAACATGCATGATCTATTATGATATAAATACATATATGACCGTATTGCCCAATATAAGTACAAGTCTGCAAACTAAAGTGAAGGTTATATATAGCTAAGTCTCAGGAGGCCAGGGTATCCCTGAGGAAGGAAAACACTTTTTCCGAAACGCCGTTGTAGTAACATTTTGGCCCAACCAACTATCTGTAGTGACGTACTATCAGTTATGTACTTATGCATGTGGATTACTACCGAGCAGATTCATTAAGTCCTCAGTAGCGCTGCTGCTAATCAAATCTTAAGTGATATTCCTCTATATTGTTGTGAATGTATAAGCATACGCTGCTATAATACTTGTTTTATCTCTACAGTGGCTCAAATGCATGCACATTATATGCTCCACTGTCATTCTGTGGGAAACCAGTGGAGCTTCTGCTGAAGAAACGTCCAGATCTCTCACTCGACAGTATGATTGGTAAGAGACTATTATAAGCTGAGACATCTCCCTGTATCGTTTACTGCATCACACAACATCTGACAGACCCCATTTTACTGTTAAAGGGAACCTGTTACAAAGTTTAACCCTATATAACGAGTGGCGACACATAATAGAGGTTAATATCAAGTGTCCTACAATGCCTGGATGTCTGCTGCCACATCTATAAATGTGGAGAAAACAACTTTTATAAATGTCACACGCGGTATGTAAATGAGGCTTAAATAGTTAGGCATGTGGCTGCTGAAGTAGTCATGGCTCCTCGGGCTGTAATCACTGAAGTAATCCCAGGGTGCCGTGACTGCTTCAGCAAGCTGCATGCTTTGTGACTACTTGAGCATGCCTGGTGACTACTTAAGACTCATTTACATACTGCATGTGACATTTATAAAAGTTGTTATCCCCATTTTCAGACATGCCAGCAGACATTCAGGCATGGCAAACACATATTACCTCTTTTACGTGTTGCCACTTATTACAGTATATAGTGTAAAACTTAGTGATAGGTTCCCTTTAAATGTGACAGAATTGGTAGAACAGCTTTTCTAATAGGATGGCAATATACCGTATATACTCGAGTATAAGCCGAGTTTTTCAGCACGATTTTTCGTGCTGAAAACACCCCCCTCGGCTTATACTCGAGTGAACTCCCCCACCCGCAGTGGTCTTCAACCTGCGGACCTCCAGAGGTTTCAAAACTACAACTCCCAGCAAGCCCGGGCAGCCATCGGCTGTCCGGGCTTGCTGGGAGTTGTAGTTTTGAAACCTCCGGAGGTCCGCAGGTTGAAGACCACTGCGGCCTTCAACATCATCCAGCCCCCCTCTCACCCCCTTTAGTTCTGACTACTCACCTCCGCTCGGCGCTGGTCCGGTCCTGCAGGACTGTCCGGTAAGGAGGTGGTCCGGTGAGGAGGTGGTCCGGGCTGCTATCTTCACCGGGGAGGCCTCTTCTAAGCGCTTCGGGCCCGGCCTCAGAATAGTCACGTTGCCTTGACAACGACGCAGATACGTCGTTGTCAAGGCAACGGCTCTATTCCGGGCCGGAAGCGCGGAGAAGAGGCGCCCCCGGTGAAGATAGCAGCCCGGACCACCTCCTCACCGGACCACCTCCTTACCGGACAGCCCTGCAGGACCGGACCAGCGCCGAGCGGAGGTGAGTAGTCAGAACTAAAGGGGGTGAGAGGGGGCTGGATGATGTTGAAGGCCGCAGTGGTCTTCAACCTGCGGACCTCCGGAGGTTTCAAAACTACAACTCCCAGCAAGCCCGGACAGCCGATGGCTGCCCGGGCTTGCTGGGAGTTGTAGTTTTGAAACCTCTGGAGGTCCGCATGTTGAAGGCCGCAGTGGTCTTCAACCTGCGGACCTCCGGAGGTTTCAAAACTACAACTCCCAGCAAGCCCGGACAGCCGATGGCTGCCCGGGCTTGCTGGGAGTTGTAGTTTTGAAACCTCTGGAGGTCCGCAGGTTGAAGACCACTGAGGGCGAATGATGAGAAGAGGATGATGAAGGGGGGGGGGGGTGTGGGGATGATGAAGGGGGGTGGGGATGATGAAGGGGGGGGGGGGATGATTACAAGGGGATGATGAAGGGGGGATGTGTGGGATGATAAGGGGATGTGTGGGATGATGACAAGGGGATGATGAAGGGGGGATGTGTGGGATGATGACAAGGGGATGATGAAGGGGGGATGTGTGGGATAAGGGGATGTGTGGGATGATGACAAGGGGATGATGAAGGGGGGATGTGTGGGATAAGGGGATGTGTGGGATGATGACAAGGGGATGATGAAGGGGGGATGTGTGGGATGATGACAAGGGGATGATGAAGGGGGGATGTGTGGGATGATAAGGGGATGTGTGGGATGATGACAAGGGGATGATGAAGGGGGGATGTGTGGGATGATAAGGGGATGTGTGGGATGATGACAAGGGGATGATGAAGGGGGGATGTGTGGGATGATGACAAGGGGATGATGAGGATGTTAATGACGGGTCTGGATGATGACAGGGGGGGGATGAGGTATTTCCCACCCTAGGCTTATACTCGAGTCAATAACTTTTCCTGGGATTTTGGGTTGAAATTAGGGGTCTCGGCTTATACTCGGGTCGGCTTATACTCGAGTATATACGGTAGTCAAATGTTTCTTTGCTGCAACTCTGTGGAACAAATTTGTCAGGTTTATACAGTATATACATTTTTGGTAACTTTATTAAAATTCTAAATCTTAATTGAATTTCGATTTGGATCAATGTTCTACTAAGCATTTAAGGGTATATTCACTTTGAAAGTTGCTTTTGTAAGAAGGGTCACCCCAAGGATAAACTGATCATGGCTTGTCCCACAGTTGGGACCTTCAGTAATTGGATGTACACTGTAGGAGAAACAGCAAGTGTCCATTTCCCCTACAGCAACACTACAGAAAAAAAAGGGAATCATGCTGCTCCAATTAAAACCAATGACTTGTCTGTGTTATGCACGGGCATGATGGGTCCTTCAGTGTGGAAAACATACTTTGTAGTTATTCTCCACTAAGGCTTAAAGATGAGCATATATGACAGGGAAATTCTCAAGTACGGTATCTCCAGTTATTCTATTGAAAGTGTGTTTCCTCAGACAGGCTATGCCTGTAAAGCTCTTCTTCAATTTATTTCAATTAATTGTTCATGTGTTTCAAATTGTTTTTATTTCTCTTCCTGTTAAAGATAATGGTTTTATATTTCCCCAATCCTTACCTGTTGACTTCTGTCTGCCTGCACTCACACACCTTTGCTTCTTTGCAGCAGGCCAGAGCCTTTCTGACTCTCAGCAGTCTGTGAGTCCTCAGGAAGTGCACCTCAAGTTTCTGCTCACTGGCCTCCTCTCTGGATTGCCTCAGCCCCCGTTTGTGGTGAGAATGTGCCCTCCCCTCACCACAAAAAATATCACACACTACAAACCCCTCCTTGCTGTCGGTAAGTTGTAGTTTTTATTATCAGCTTTAAATATATTGAGCAGTAATAATGTCTTTTTGTAGATTTTTTTTTTTTTTTTTTTTTTAAGATATCATCTCCTGAATCCATTTCCAACAGGTGGAGTTCACATATTACATTTTCAAAAGCCTATGGACCTATTTACATTGAATTCTGCAGAAAAAAAATAACTTTTTTAGTTGCTTAAAGTCTGTGTAACTGTACATAGATGGCATAGATCTGCTTATGGCATAGATCTGAATGCATACTAGCTGTGTCTTTTTCTCCTCATCTTCTCCTTCTGTTTTTCCCTCCCCTTCCTTTTGCCTTCTACTCTCCCATTCCTGTAACTTTCCCTCTTCCTTACAATGTTAGAGAAAGCATGTTCAGATCTCTGTGAAGAGAGAAAGTAAAGCATCCAATTCTTCTGGGGAGAGCAGATCACACAGATTGTATTGGGAGTATAAATCGGGAAGAAAGCTCACACACTTGAAGGTCTTCTAGGGGAGAGAGGGACATCAGACAGACTGTGTTTGACTTTAGAGAGAAAGCAGAGTACCCAGAGCAGACAGAGGGGTGGGGGTATTACACACTGCTAATCAGAGAAGAAGGAGAGAGATACGTTGTGGACCCTAAAAGAGAAAACTGTGCTTAGAACTGGTGAAGGCCGCACCATCTTTGACACACAGACCCCATTTTCTTTCTTTTACCTTTCTACACCACAAAATAATTTAAAGACTGACTCCAGATAAAAACTGTTTCTCCATATTTTTTTCCCAACTACAAAACCTTCCATACCACTCTCTTTTTCCCTCTTGGCCACGTCTCAATTGAACCGCTTGCATAGTGACTGCCGATTTGTCACCATTTAGCAGCAGGATGACTTCTGGCTCTCCACCTTATTGGACTCTCACTACTGGCACAAAATGGGGGGGCTTTTTTAAACCCACTGAGAGGGAGGACAAACTGACCCACTATAGAGACATCGTACGTAGTCAGTTGGCCAATGCCTATTTGCACCATCGTCCATCCTCTCGCAGGTCTTACTCGGGGGGCTCTCTGCGCTCACATTCCACTGCTATGGCTGCTGGGGAAGGGTGGGGTGGCAGTAGCAGTACCAGCTCCATCAGCAGCAGCCTGAGTCTACGGTCGCTGATGAGTAGCTTTCTTCACCCGCATAGTGAAGCAACTCATCAGCAGCAGGTAGACCTGGAGGAAGACATGAACCAGCAGGTGGTGGCATCCGCTGGACTTCTGGACAGCCAAACTTGATTTGTAGCCACAACTAGCAGAGTTTACCCTGGAAAAGCTGTCCTGCTCGGCCAGTAGTGTGCCATCAGAGCGGGTGTTTAGTGCGGCGGGGGCCATAGTAACCCCAAGGAGAACTAGTCTGTCCACAAAAATGTGGAGAGACTGACTTTTGTGAAGATTAATCAAGCATGGATCAGCCTTTCCACCCACCAATGCTTGATGCATCAGAGTAGATTGACCATGGTGCCACACCAATACTTCACAAATATGGATAGGGCAAAACATATTTAAGGTGCTACTTCCCAGTTAGACATTCCTCCGCATCAGACCACAAGTAAGTATTGAGGATATGCATTAGCTAAAACTTAGCTTTTCTTAGGATAAAATATGTGTACCCAATTATTTTTTTTTAAATCAAACAAAAGGAAAGATGTGCAAAAACACCATGTGCCACCTACACCACCAAGTATTGATGTGATGCAAAGACCTCTAAAAGGTGGAAGGGAACAACGTATGGTTCATTTAAACCGATGGGGGTAAAAACTTCCCCTGTAGGGCCCTACTCGAGTATTATTAATTCCCTTCTTGGTAAGTGTTACTCGCCCTAAAAAGGGTGGCTTCACACAGGAACCTCTCCCTATTTCCTCCTAAAAACCCTGTGAAATGGCAGTGTTGTAGGTTCCTGTCTGGGGCCACCCTTTTTAGGACAAGTAACACTTGCCAAGAAAGGAATTAATAATGCGAGAGTACCACCCGAAGACTCTCAACAGAGAAGCAAACTGGTAAAATCTCTCATTTCAGTTTTTGTTTTTTTTCCAGCTTCTTTCAACATATTTAATCTATCAGTTCCTCATGGATTCTAAGATTTTTGCTTTCTGTCTTTTAAAAACCCTGATTACTTGCCGTATTTTCCAGCATATAAGACTACTTTTTAACCCTGGAAAATGTTCCAAGTCAGGATACGCTGGGTGTCGTCTTATACGCCGGGTGCTACAGTCGGCCGGGACTGCCTACTTTGCCCCCCCCCCCCCCCCCAGATTAATTTCCCCCATCACATTCGGGACATCCCTGTGTCCCGAAAGATCTTTTAGGGACACAAGGATGTCCCGGTTACCTTTCTGCGGCCCTGCGTTAACTTTAAAAACACAGGGGGCGCCGGGAGGTAACTATACTGCCAACGTAATGTAGGGGGAACTATACTGCCAACCTAATGTGGGGGAACTATACTGCCAACCTAGTGTGGGGGAAACTCTGCTGCCAACCTAATGTTGGGGGAACTATGCTGACAACCAAATGTGGGGGGAACAATGATGCCAACCTAATGTGGGTAGTACCTCGAGGGGTAGTCTTATACGACGAGTATATCCCAAGCTCTATATTGTAACTGTTGGGGGTCGTCTTATACGCCCAGTCTTATACGCTGGAAAATACAGTACTTAAAAAAAAAAAAACATTTATTTACTAATACCGGAATACCCCTTTTAACTTACGTTTCTGCCTTAGTGACTTGACTGCTGGAATTTTTCCAGGGATTAATGTGAAGGCAGAGAGTGTGCGGGTAATGAAGCCTTTTAATAAACAAAGCCTGTACTCTGAGGTAGAAATTATGGTTAATGATGGGTATTTATTCTGTCCGTAGACAATGTAGTAATGAAATGGGAGGATGGTGCATTCAGCTGTTGGTAGAAAACTAATGCACCAAAGCAGTCATTCCAACGTAAGCTGCCAGTGCAAATGAAAAATCTTTTTTTTGCCTTGATAATGTGATTAGAACATCATTATTAAAGCACAAGACAAGGAACTAGTGCACTCGTTTATTGTGCAATCATCATGTATGTAAAAGCCGGCTTGTAGTTCAAGAATGTTTTTTTATTTACAGGTACAAGCAATGGTTCAGTCTTTGTGTATAATCTAACCAGTGGACTGCTTCACAAAGAGTTAAACATACATTCCTGTGAGGTCAGGTGAGTTGTATGGTAATGCCACACAGTGGAAAGTTAGGCAATTCACATAGTCTTAAAATGCTAATGGGGGCACAGCAAACAGACTGTACAGCTTTTACAGATCCACTGATCAAAGTCCACTTTTACTTCAAGTGACACTCCCAGGGGTTTAACATAGATTGGAAAATTCCTTAATATTGCATCCCATATGGAACATCTGCACCAAAAATAACTGGTATTGATCAGAGTATTATGATATCTTATATACTTGGAACATTTTGGGAGGCAATGATAAGCAACACAGAAAGAAATACAGCTATGACACATGGCTCTTTGATTTTAACCACAAACACATACAAACTTTGCAGGTTTAAGAGAAAGAAGGGTTTAAAAATGTTAGGAAACATTACTCTTAAGCTGACCATAGACATTTAAGGGGTTGTCTGAACTTATATTTTTTTGTGCAGACTGCCTGCTTAAAGTAAAAAATAAAACAAAAAACCCCAGTACTTACCTTTCCTGTTCCTCAGCAGCCTGCTGGGGTTTTTTGTTAAATTTTTTACTTTTAGCAGGCAGTCTGCACAAAAAAAAATTCAGACAACTGGCTGTGGTGGGACACTACTGTGGCCAGTGATTGGCTGGAGTGGCAAAATGACGTGTTGTCTACAACATAGGGAAGTGAAGCATGGATGAGATCGGGCACTGTGATAACGGAGGTTGTGGGGGAGTACAGGCTTTTTTACTTTTAGCACACTTACCTAAAAAAAATAACTACTGGCTTGACCCATTTGTTAAATCAAGAAAATATATCCCTTTATAAAAACATTAACTGCCCCATCCCTGCAATCTTCAACAAACTAGCAGGCAACAATGTGCATAATCCACAGTATACAGAAAACATGGCTTGCACTAGGGACTATGGGGGAGATTTATCAAACCTGTCTAGAGAAAAAGTTGCCGAGTTGCCCATAGCAACCAGATTGCTTCTTTCATTTTTGAAAAGGCCTCTGGAAAATGAAAGAAGCGATCTGGTTGGTTGCTATGGGCAACTGGGCAATTTTCTCTCTGGACAGGTTTTGATAAATCTCCCCCTATATCCCTCCTACACACCTTTTATGCAGCAAACTGAACAGAGTTGCTTTCAAAGACGAAAAACAAACTGGCACTTCCCAGTGCCACGGAAAGGTGACTGCTGTTTTGCACTTGATTGCACTTCTACACGTGTCTGTAAAGTGTGTGAGGGTCTAGAACTTTGAAGGAGTGCTGGTAAAGCAGGTTTTCTGAGAGCTAATTCTCTTGCGTTAGCTACAGTCATGGCCGTAAATGTTGGCACCCCTGAAATTTTTCTAGAAAATGAAGTATTTCTCACAGTAAATGATTACAGTAACACATGTTTTGCTATACACATGTTTATTCCTTTTGTGTGTATTGGAACTAAACCAAAAAAGGGAGGAAAAAAAGGAAATTGGACATAATGTCACACCAAACTCCAAAAAAAGGATGGACAAAATTATTGGCACCCATTGAAAATTGTGGAAGAATAAGATTGTTTCAAGCATGTGATGCTCCTTTAAACTCACCTGGGGAAAGTAACAGGTGTGGGCAATATAAAAATCACACCTGAAAGCAGATAAAAAGGAGAGAAGCTCACTTAGTCTTTGCATTATGTGTCTGTGCGTGCCACACTAAGCATGGACAAAGAAAGAGGAGTAGACAAGTCTGAGGACTTGAGAACCAAAATTGTGGAAAAATATCAACAATCTCAAGGTTACAAGTCCATCTCCAGAGATCTATATTTGCCCTTGTCCACAGTGCGCAACATTATGAAGAAGTTTCCAACCCATGGCACTGTAGCTAATGTTCCTGGGTGTGGACGGAAGAGAAAAATTGATGAAAGATGTCAATGCAGGATAGTCCAAATGGTGGATAAGCAGCCCCAGACAAGTTCCAAGGATATTCAAGCTGTCCTGCAGTCTCAGGAAGCATCAGTGTCAGCGCGAACTATCTGTCGACATTTAAATGAAATGAAATGCTATGGCAGGAGACCCAAGAGGACCCCACTACTGACACAGAAACATAAAAAAGCAAGACTACATTTTGTCAAAATGAACTTGAGTAAGCCAAAATCCTTCTGGGAAAACGTCTTGTGGACAGATGAGACCAAGATAGAGCTTTTTGGTAAAGCACATCATTCTACTGTTTACCGAAAACGGAACGAGGCCTACAAAGAAAAGAACACAGTACCTACAGTGAAATATGGTGTAGGGTCCATGATGTTTTGGGGTTGTTTTGCTGCCTCTGGCACTGGGTGCCTTGAATGTGTGCAAGGCATCATGAAATCTGAGGATTACCAACGGATTTTGGGTCGCACTGTACAGCCCAGTGTCAGAAAGCTGGGTTTGCGTCCGAGATCTTGGGTCTTCCAGCAGGACAATGACCCCAAACATACGTCAAAAAGCACCCAGAAATGGATGGCAGCAAAGCGCTGGAGAGTTCTGAAGTGGCCAGCAATGAGTCCAGATCTAAATCCCATTGAACACCTGTGGAGAGATCTTAAAATTGCTGTTGGGAAAAGGCGCCCTTCCAATAAGAGAGACCTGGAGCAGTTTGCAAAGGAAGAGTGGTCCAACATTCCGGCTGAGAGGTGTAAGAAGCTTATTGATAGTAATAGGAAGCAACTGATTTCAGTTATTTTTTCCAAAGAATGTGCAACCAAATATTAAGTTAAGAGTGCCAATAATTTTGTCCAGTCCATTTTTGGAGTTTGGTGTGACATTATGTCCAATTTGCTTTTTTTCCCCTCCCTTTTTTGGTTTAGTTCCAATACACACAAAGGGAATAAACATGTGTATAGCAAAACATGTGTTACAGCAATCCTTTTCTGTGAGAAATACTAAATTTTCTTGAAAAATTTCAGGGGTGCCAACATTTACGGCCATGACTGGATAAGGCTATTTATCAATGATGGTAAAGAAGGGGATGGTGGGTGCAGGCTGTGAGTGAATAAAACTTAATAACCTGCATAGAGCTTTAAATTAAGTTAATTAAGAGTTTTAAATTCTTGGTAAGACACTGGAGTTTATGCTTTGAGGTTCTTAAACTGATCACTGGTTACACACTTTAAATGATGTAAATCAATAAGCCAGTTTACTACGAAGATGCTTGGGTAGATTAACACGTGTGGTAATCCTGCTGCACTTATCCATAGCTGAGGACATCATTTTATCAGATGTAGCTAGAATTTGTATTGCAGAACTTTTTCTTTTACACAATGAAGAAGATGTAACCAATTCGCAGGATAGCAGACATAGAGATATCTTCTAAACTTCACACCTGGATTATTTAACTTGGAGAATATATGTGTGTGTATATTTATAACAGTTTACCATGTGGTTGAAGGAAAACTAACCATTTTAGTAATGCTTTAAATGCTTCTTTGACTTGGACACCACTATTATTCCCAAATGTAGATGCAGATCTCTGTATGTATAGGATGTGATATGTGACAAGATGCAGGCAATAGGGTAGTAAGCAACTGTCTACATTTCACACACATACAAGCCAAGAATGCCATGATCGACAGGGTGCCAACAGCCTTTACTCCCGACCAATCTGTGATGATATCAGGTAACTGCAGGTCAGCTCCCATTCATCAGTGGGTGTTGAGCTGCAGTTACCTGGCACAACCACCATACAATGAATGGCGCAGGGTTTTCTGCCACTTTCACTGTGTAGCGCAGTGCACCGACCAGCTTATCTGCAAGTTTGACTGGTGGATAAGCCGTCAATCATATAGTCCCGGAAAACCCCTTTGGGAATTAAAGAGTAGGTTTTTGTTTTTCTCCGAGATGTCACATATAGGCCCGACCTTAATTTGAATTTTTGTCTCTGTGCAGAACCTTCTATTAATGATTTCTCCTACTATGATGTACAATATAATATTATCATTCCCTGTCCAAATAACCCTGCCAGACATTTGCCAAACCCTTAAAGTTTTCCATTCACCTGAGATGAGTAAAGAGGGTATTGTAAACATTGGCTTACTCTCATCTCCCAATGTCAAGCACATGTGTTATACAGAAACGTCTGTCGGCTTGACCAACAGTAGCCTTATGTATGGCCGGCTCAAGGCTCATTTTGATATTTACTGTTAATAACTGACGCTTATCCTTTTTTAAAAATTATTATTCTATGGTTTCAGAGGCATCGAATGGACCAGTCTCACAAGCTTCCTGTCATTTGCTACTTCAACCCCAAACAACGTGGGGCTGGTGAGAAATGAGCTGCAGCTCGTTGATCTTCTTACTGGTGAGTCTGTGCCTAAGACTCAATGGTCTGTAATAGTTACCTACAATGCTTCTATGTATCACATGCATGTCCAATGAGCATTGTGGTCAAGTTAGATATGCAAATAAGGTTCTTTGGTGCAGTGGGGGGGGGGGGGGGCGTTACCTAGACCCCAAGTGCAATGCTATGCATGCCAACCAGGCCCTGTACCAACCCCTGCTTATATATATTCATAGGCCACCCTGCAGTGATGTAGGTAAAATCAGCTTGGATTTTTAAGCTCATTTTAGCTATGTCACTGCAGGGAAGTCCTATGAATATTTAGAAGCAGTCTGCATCCCCTTAATTGTTTACCAGGCACATTTCTGTATGTTTGGCACCGACTGGTACCAAAATATTGCAGTTAGTCCCATTCACTTGAATAGGTCTGTACTGCAGTACCATGCATAACTGTTACAATATGTACAGCACTGTGCCTTGTTAATAAAAAGTGGACTAGGTGCTCGTAGGAGTGCTGCAGCCTCTTTGGTCAGCTGGTTGATGGAAATGTTGGGTAAGACACCTGTTGATCTGATATTGGTGGCCTATGCTATGGGTATGCAAAGTCCTGGTAAAATGCCTTTAATAACATTTTGCGAGGTCATGCTACTCGTGTAATTCCGCACAGATCCCCAAAAGAAAGGGGCTGCAGCTCATAGTAGGTAGATCCCAGTGACCCCTTCAACGTTTCTTCTACACAGCACCAATTCTGCCCCACTATTGTGTAGAAGTTAAATGGAGCTGCATCTCAATACCAGACTTTGTGACTAGTGTCAGACAGAAGCTGAAAGAGAAAAAAATGAAAACACATGCTCCAAGGATTTCTAGTCATTTCAATAGCCTGTGGGAAAACAGCTATAAAATATAGTTAAAAAGGGAATTTTTAAGGAAAAATGTTGCATTATGATATAATAGTGCACCCCAAGGCACAGCTCTGCAAAGAATTTAAACAAATAACTGGAAATATGTTTTATTTGCTTAGTGTCGTCAGCTGTTTTTGCAACATTTTGGCTTAAGTGCTGTTTCCTAAGGAACATTTCCAGCATACTAAGCAATGTATGAAACTAAATAATTGGCTTTCTAATTTTAGGCTACATAGTTATCCTGTTGCACAGTCCAATAGGCCAGACATGTATGTGTGCACGGTCAATCCCTCGAGCTGATTTAAAGAAACTATAAAGATAGAAACAGCTGATCACACAGAAGAAAAATGTTAATCCATGGCGTGGGGGACAGGGGATTATCGGCAAGGTAATTGCCGGTACCGATAACGTCCAAAATCGTGAATATCGGCCAAACCGATAATCGGTCGATCTCTAGTGAATACACACTTATTGCATCCGCTGCGTATTTTGCACTACTGTAAATACGCTGTGGATTCTGCTACGAGCACACACTCAAGGATACCCGGTCGCAGCCCTGTTTGTACAGTAAGGTTTGGTCCCAGCAAGCCGAAATGACACTAGCGCACAGGCCCGCCTCCAAACTATACTGCACATACAGGGCAGCTGCCAGGTAGCCCTGTGTGTCTGCTCATAGTCAAATGCACAGCGTATTTCCTGCAGTGTGACCCTACCCTTAAGGGAGAAATCACTTGGATTTTTTATTTAGTTTTCCTTTAACTGATCATAGCAGACTACATTTCAGTATCAGGTAGCCAACCATATAAGTAGCCTGATGGGGGCTTTGGTCTCCAAGTTTATTACTAAATCTTTTGTCCTGTCCTAAAAACAACCCCCTTAATTTTATTGCAGAAGAAATATTACATGCTAAGTCAATGTCTTAAAGCGTACCTGTCAGATTCCACACAAAAAATGTTGCTCAGTACCTTATCTTCCCCATGTAAATCTCATTTTTATTTTTCTATTACCTATATTTATTATAAAAAATACCTCTTTTCATTAGCTCACAGTGTTAGAAATTCTCTCAGGAAGGGGGCGTGTCCCTCCCTTGTGGTGGTGGGAGGTGAATGGTGTGTGGTGGGAGAGGGTGTATCCTTCCCTTGTGGGGGTGGGAGTTGATTGGTGTGTCTGCTCATGCAGCCTTGTTCTGCTCTGTCCGTGACTCATGGACAAGCATGATTCCGCTTCGGGACTGGTTAGTGTCCCAGTAGGGATGGGGACCCCTAGTGGTGGGATTTTTAGGGGCCGTTTTCTAAATTAAATATTTAAAATGTTTTAAACAAACATCGGTCTGAACTACCCCATTGATACATGATAATCTTTCATTGTGGGGGAAAAAACCTTTTAAACTCTTTGCATACTGTTACAAAATCCTATATTTCAGTTACGGTAAAGACAGGGATTCATTGAGTCACCAAGCGATTATTCTTTTCTAATGAAAACTGTATAATGTGTACAAGAGCATGGTGGGAGCTCATAAAATAATCCCAATGTATAACTTCGTCCTATAGAGCGTTCTCTGATCTTCCTGCAGTAGTGAAATGTAATCCTCATTAGGAGCGCGGCAAACTCTGGTGACTGCTCTACTAAGTAAACCTTTCTTTGTCTCCAGCATTTTAAGTAATGTGGATTCACGCTGCGCTTGGCAACAGATTCGGCTTTCACAATGTGAATTATTTAACACAGGGGTGATATGCGAGGCTGCTGTTTTTTTGTAACACAGAAAGCAGTGAATGTCAGGCTGATTCTGTACTCCCCGAGGTGCTGGAATGAAATAAATGGTTCTATATTACCTGGACTAAGTGCTTATTGACCAGTAATATAGTGTTTATTAGCCAGCATATCAGCATTTCTTCAATACTTAATAGGATTCATCATTCCTTCAACAATGATTCATCTCATCATTACTTTGGCACATTGAAGTTATCATTGGAATAGTAAGTTTTAGGAGTAACATAAGATTAGTCCCATGACATCACATATCTGCACTGACTGCCGCTGAGTAATTTTTCTGGGAAATGCAACCTAAATGGGCACTGTAAGATCAGATACCTTTTTATATGTTGTTACGGATGAAAATTAAAGACCTTTTGTAATATGGTTGTTTGAATTTTTTCTTAATGTTAAATAAAGAAAACTGTTCCTGAAAATCCCACCACTAGGGGCCCCCATACCTACTGGGACACCAGCTAGTCCTGCAGCAGCCTCAGGCTTGTCCATGAGTGATGGACAAGAGATGATTCATGGACAAGGCTGCATGAGCAGACACACCAATCACCTCCCACCACCACAAGTAAGGGACACACCCCCTTCCCCTGAGAGGATTTCTAACACTGTGAGCTAATAAAAAAGAGCTATTTTTATAATAAATATAAGTGATAAAGGCATAAAAATTAGATGTACATGGCCAGGATTAGGTAGTGAGTAACATATGTATGTACGTGTGTATATATACGGTGTGTGTGTATATATATATATATATATATATATATATATATATATTTTAATGAAGAACAAATAAGGTTCTCTTAGTATGTATTAGTAGCCCCTGTTACCCAATGGAGGCCAAAATATTGTCATTTTAGTTGGTTGAAGATGGAGTTTATATTTATTCATTATATGGAGAAGCGCAGACTGCTGTTTAATTCTGTAGAGCTGTGGAAAGCACAAAGACTTTTATATCACTGGTCTGACAGGTGCAACCCAAAGGAAACTCCTAACAGACACTGCACAATGCAATATGAAAAGAGCCTTACATTTTATTGGATTTGCTTTACAGGTGCCCAAAATATCCACTGCAAACTACAGTGCTATGCAAGAAAACGGGTTTTCAAGATCACATTGACACATTGGCCCACATTTACTAAAAATCAGCTTTCTTAGACAGTGTAAACCTAGACTAGACAGTCTAGAACAGTGATTCCTAACAAGAGTGCCTCCAGTTGTTGCAAAACTGCCAGCCAAAGACTGTCTGGGCATGCTGGGAGTTTAAGTTGTGCAATAGCTAGAGACCTGTTTAGAATATAATTTAGAACAATTTTTTTTCCAACAGTGTGTCTCCAGCTATTGCAAAACTAAAACTTCCAGCATGTTGGGAATTGTAGTTTTTCATCAGCTAGAGGCACCCTGGTTGGGAAAAATTGTTCTAGACTGTCTAGTCTAGGTTTATAATATCATTTAGAACATATTTTTTTTCAAACCTAGACTAGACCTTTCCCAACCAAGGTGCCTTTAGGCTGTCCAAGCATGCTGGGAGTTGTAGTTTTGCAACAGCTGGAGGCACCCTGGTAAGGAAACACATGTCTAGAAAATATGCCAGGCTGTTTGATAAATCTGTTGTGTTATTTGACTGTCTAGTCCAATTTAAAACCAACTTTTAGTTGGTTTTCAGTGTGCAACAATTTTGCACCAAAATTCTGGTGCATTTTTGGTGCACAGTCTCACACTTTTGCCAAAGCCACATATCGTTTTTGAAATGTCCACAACATTTGCAATAGTAAATCTGCCCGTGTGAAAAAATTATATGGCTTGCTTTTATCCTTTTTATTACGCTTCACCCTTTCCATTATAAAGCGTGAAATCCACAGTCACCTTGGGGGGGATTCATCAAAATCTGCCCAGTGGAAAAGTTGCCCATACCAACCATTAGCTCGCCTCTTTCATTTTTAACAAGGCCTCTGCATAATGAAAGAAGCGATCTGATTGGTTGCTATGGGCAACTGGGTAACTTTTGATCTCCCCACTTAAGTCTACCACACATAAATTTGGTGTAGATTTCCTGGAACAAATCTACCGTGTGTTATCTAGGGGTTAACGGAGAAGCTGTTGGAGTGTGTCAGACATGTATTTTTCTCATCCTATTCATACAAAGCAGACTACCATTAGCAGTGGCTTTATTCTTCATCCAGCCACAGGAATTGTTTTTGTTTTATCTAGTAAAATAATTGGCAATGGGAGTAATAATTGTTGGCTTCATTTGAAATAATTTGATCTTTGTCATAAAACATACATTGTTCTATGTATAATACAATAATACATAAATTTAGGTGCACTACTGTGGTAGATGTAATAAATGACATTGGCTAACCCTCAACACTAATGTTAAAATTGAGACATTAGCCAGTATATCCTTATATGGAGGACATACCTGAGCCCGCACACCAACGCCAAGGTTTCTCAAGTGGTACCTAACACTAAACCTATCTGTGCAGTATGGGCAAAACCAGGGGCCAGTGGGCAATTACAGCAGCATTGTTCTATGTATGTCAGCTTTTCCTTGTTATTTCAGGTAGAAGTATGGCTTTTAGAGGAGAGAGGGGCAATGATGAACAACCAATGGAAATGATTAAAGTATCTCATCTGAAGTAAGTGCTCCTGCATCAAAGAAACTTAATGTTTAAAAAAATTAAAATAAAAAAAGAGTAATCCCTTTCTTTCCCTGAGTCATTGCAAATAGTGGTAGCAAATGTGTGCTTCTTCGGCATGGGAAATGTGTTTACTATACTGTAGCTGTAGCACTCCTACATCATGTGAAGGGGATTCAGAACTGACATCTGTCCTTTGTGCTTTTCAGGCAATATCTGGTCGTGGTATTTAAAGACAAGCCAATGGAATTGTGGGATATCAGAACGTGTACCCTGCTGCGGGAAATGTCCAAGGTCTTCCCTACTGTAACAGCCTTGGTATGTTCAGTTAACAAATGCCAACAGCATTGTTTCTCCTTTTACGAATGGTGATTCATTCAAATTAAAGGGGTTCTCCTGTGAAAAAAACATAATTTTTTTTCTATAATTATAAATTAACTGGTGCCAGAACATTATACAGATTTGTAAATTACTTCTATTTAAAAATCTTAATCCTTCCAGTACTTATCAGCTGCTGTATAATACAGAGGAAGTTTTTTTCTTTTTGAATTTCTTTTCAGTCTGACCACAGTGCTCTCTGCTGACATCTCTGTCCGTGTCCGAAACTGTCAAGAGAACAGGTTTGCTATGGGGATTTGCTCCTACTCTGGACAGTTCCTGAGACAGACAGCACTGTGGTCAGACAGCAAAGAAATTTAAAAAGACAACAACTTCCTCTGTAGCATACAGCAGCTGATAAGTACTGGAAGGATTAAGATTTTTAAATAGAAGTAATTTACAAATCTGTTTAACGTTCTGGCACCAGTTGATTTAAAAAAAAATGTTTTTCACCAGAGTACCCCTTTAAGGTATTGAAACAGTTGGATGGTGGTTAGTAGAGGTCTCATGTAAGCCATTAGTTACTGCACAACCTGTTCCAAATCCAACAGTTTTCCCTTTTTCTCTTCAAACATGACTGTGCCCTAAAGAGGAATTTACTTGAGTAATTCCTCTTGAATTCTCAGCTTAGAAATAATTAACATCTGTTTTGCCATTGACTTCAATGTATTTTACTCTGCACTGTTCACACTGTGTAAATTCCACTCGTGGAATTCTGTTCCGTTAGAAGAAAGAACATGTTAATTCTTGCAGAATATACGAGCAGAAGTCCATTGAAGTCAATGGAAATCGTTTCAGCGCGGAATTTGCGTGGAATTCGCACAGAAATTCAGCGCAAAAGTAAAAAAATAACAAGGGAATTTATAATTGATGGTTGTAGTCCAGCAAAAGGGAAAAAAAAGGTTGCTCCTATATTCCGCGCGGAAAATCCGTGCGGAATTCTGTGCTAATTCCTCACGAAAAAAATGTTAATTCCTCAGCGGAATTTTTACGCGAGGATTCCTCTCCAATACCTCAGTGTGAACGCACCCTAAAGGTATGTTTGGGAGAGTGTGGAAAAACCTGCCTGGCTGCACAGAGCCCTGACCTCAACCCCATCCAACACTTTTTGGATGAACTAGAACAGAGACTGCAAGCCAGTACCCCTCATCCAACTTCAATGTCTGACGTCATAAATTCTCTTCGAAATGAATGGCAGACACCTCCAAAGTCTTGTAGAAAGTCTTCTTAGAAGAGTAGAAGCGGTTTAGCTGCAAAAGGGGGACCCACTCCATATAAATTCTTGTGGGTTCATATTGGGATGTTCCTAAAGCTCCATAGGTGTCCCCGTACTTTAGTCCAAATAGTGTATACATGCAAAATGTAAAAGTGTGCTTTATTTAAATAATACCATGATCTGGACACTTGTGAACTATATTTGACATACTTTGTAAGTCTTACAATCATCCTTGCGGATGAACAAGGTCTGCGTTCCACATTTTCCCAATGTAAAATAAAACTGTGTCATAACGAATTAATTTTTTTCTTGACGAGGTTTTAAATCTCTCCTATGCTTACACATAAGTTATGACAGACCAGACTTAAGGAGGTATTAAAGGGTTACTCCGGTGGAAAACATTTTTTTTTTTTTTTTTAAATCAACTGGCGCCAGAAAGTTAAACAGATTTGTAAATTACTTCTATTTAGGAATCTTCCAGTACTTATCAGTTGATGTATACTACAAAGGAAGTTATTTTCTTTTTGAATTTCTTTTCAGTCTGACCACAGTGCTCTCTGCTGACACCTCTGTCCATGTCAGAAACTGTCAAGAGCAAGAGCAAATCCCCATAGCAAACCTCTCCTGCTCTGGACAGTTCCTGACTTGGACAGAGGTGTCAGCAGAGAACACTGTGGTCAGACAGAAAAGAACTCCAGAATGAAATACAACTTCCTGTGGAGCATACAGCAGCTGATAAAAACTGGAAGATTAAGATTTCTAAATAGAAGTAATTTACAAATCTGTTTAACTTTCCAGCACCAGTTAATTTAAAATAAATTTGTTTTCCACCTGAGTACCCCTTTAAGAGAGAAAACTCATGCAGAGACTTGGCTTAAAAATGACTGGGCTCGCTCTCTTTCTGTCGCTCCGCCATGTGTTATCTAGGATACTAGAATAGCCTAAGGACCCATTTAAAGCACCAAAGCCAGAAGGCAGCTTCGACCCCTGTGGCTGTTTTTCTGTCTTTCGAGGTTGCTCGCAGCAGAAACTAGATTAGTAGATGTGAACAGTTTATGTGCTCATTGAGCAGCGCTGTATTTACATCTATAGTATACCCATGGATTAAAAACAATGTGGATACGTGTACCCCACTTACTCTTTTAAACCATGAAGGCAATTTTGCAGCAGTTTCATTTAAAGGGGTACTCCACTGGAAAACATTTTTTTATTTTTTTTTTTATTAACTGGTGCCAGATTTGTAAATTAGTTCTCTTAAAAAATCTTAATCCTTCCAGTACTTATCAGCTGCTGTTATTATCCACATCAAGTTCTTTTCTTTTTGAATTTCCTTTCTGTCTGACCGTAGTGCTCTCTGCTGACACCTCTGTCCATTTTAGGAACTGTCCAGAGCAGGATAGGTTTGCTATGGAGATTTGTTCCTACTCTGGATAGTTCCTAAAATGGGCAGAGGTGTCAGCAGAGAGCACTGTGGTCAGGCAGAAAGGAAATTCGAAAAGAACTTCCTGTGGATCATAACAGCAGGTGATAAGTACTGGAAGGATTAATATTTTTTAATAGAAGTAATTTACAAATCTCACAAGAAAGACAGAGCAATTCGGCAGAGCTTACTTCTGATCCTCTGGACTATATAGCTCAATAGCGGGTATAGAAGTGAGGGGTGTGTGGTGCTCAGACTGATGAATAGATAAATCCAAACAATTCATGTAGAAGAAGAATGAAGAAGTCGGCAACTCACCAATCCTCGGTTCAGCAAAGTTCTTTATTGCACATACTCAAAATCTGGGTTGCCCAGGGAGAAGACATAAAAGATGGCAAACGCGGGGGGGGGGGGGGGGGGGGTACCACAGAGAGACTACAACGTTGTTTCGCACTACATAGTGCTTCAACTGGCAACTGGCCAGTTGAAGCACTATGTAGTGCGAAACAACGTTGTCGTCTCTGTGGTACCCCCCACCCCCGCTTTTGCCATCTTTTTTGTCTTCTCCCTGGGCAACCCAGATAGTGAGTATGTGCAATAAAGAACTTTGCTGAACCGAGGATTGGTGAGTTGCCGACTGCTTCATTCTTCTTCTACATGAATAATTTACAAATCTTTTTAACTTTCTTCCACCAGTTGATTTACATTTTTTTTTTTCCAGTGGAGTACCCCTTTTAAAGGTGTAACAGTAAAGTGAGTGCACTTGGATGTGTCTCTTATAGAAGTCTATAAATCACCATTCCTTTCAACCTTTGTGCCATCATAATACACAGGACCATTGTTCTCCCTATCCTGTAGGTGTGTTATATATGTTATTTGTCTCAATACTCATTAAACACATGAAGTCCCCATTCACCTAACATTTTAGGGCTTTGTCACTGTTCTACATAAGGATTCTGGAAGAGAGAAAGCAGCATGCGCAGCGAAACGCGTTGCATCTCTGCACATTAAACAGACCTGGTTTTACTCTCGTGGTTTTGCTAATTTCATCCGTCCGGCGCCAAAGATATTCCTGCTCAGCTTATAGTCACTCCTTTTGAACATAAGAATTCTGACATGCAGCGTACCTGCAACGTCGCCATAGACTTTCACAACCCAAACATAGTGTGCTATAAAAAATGTATACATGATGAAATAGACCAAATATATTTACTAGTAGACTAGTGGCCATACTGCGGGTATGAGGGAGTATCTGGAAATGTGAGGTAAAAATGCTTTCTTCTTTACCTTATCTTTATAGTGCACAAAGATTAAAGGGGTATTCCAGGAAAAAACTTTTTTTTATATATATATATATATATATATCAATCCTTTTAACAATTTTCAGCTGCTGAAGTTGAGTTGTTGTTTTCTGTCTGGCAACAGTGCTCTCTGCTGACATCTCTGCTTGTCTCTGGAACTGCACAGAGTAGAAGAGGTTGGCTACGGGGATTTGCTTCTAAACTGGGTGGTTCCTGAGACACGTGATCAGAGGGCACTTAGACAGAAAAGAACAACTCAACTTCAGCATCTCATAAGTAATTTACAAATCTGTTTAACTTTCTGGAGCCAGTTGATAGATAAAAAAAAAGTTTTTTTTCCTGGATAACCCATTTAAGAATTAATATTAAAGCATATAACCTGACCCAAAATCTACAGTTTCCACTTTTCCAGCCTGGTTGAGGGCTCTTGTCTGGTATATATGTTGTTTTTTTTTTTTTTTTTTTTCACCATTTATTATTTCTTGTTCTGTAAACTATATACGGTACGTACTGATTGTTTTTTATTTTATGTTTTTTTTTTTTTCTGTGATCATTGAATATCTGATTTCTTGGCGTTGAAACACAACAGCTTCCTCCTTCTTTGTCTCTCAGGAGTGGTCGCCTTCTCACAATCTGAAGAGTCTTCGCAAGAAACATATGGCAGCTCGCGAGGCAATGGCACGTCAGACAGTCTCTTCAGACAGCGAAGTGAGCGGCGTTGAGTCCTCAGTCATCAGGTAAGACATCTGGCGGCTCTCTAGCACTGTAGCAATAGTTCAAAGACTACTCACCATATTTTGTGTGTCACATTTGAAATGGTGAAGAAAACTGCATTGGAAATTAGAATGAGCTGGGAAAATGTGTAGATCTTGCTGAGCGCTTCTAATACGAACACATTTCATAACAGCATAAAAAACTTGGAAACTGCTGTATAAATGTAATATTGCAGGCAGCTAGGACTTCTCAGATCAATAGAATACAGATCTTTAAGGCTACTCTCACACTGCTGCTGGGCTCTGCCACAAACGGCCGTAAAGGCTCCCTTTTTTTTATTTTTGCCTTTAACGGCTGTCCAACGGGAGGCATAATGTCACGGAGGATCCCATTCACTTGAATGGGATTCTCTGATGTCCGTTACTGTGGCCATTATTCCACCCCACAAATTTTTCTCCTGCTGTCTCACGAAATCTGTCTCACGAACTGTCCAGAGCAGGGGAGTAGAGATGAGCGAACTTACAGTATATTCGATTCGTCACGAACTTCTCGGCTCAAAGGCTGGAAAAGGTGGATACAGTCCTAGGAAAGAGTCTTCTAGGACTGTATCCACCTTTTCCAGCCCACCAGGGCACCTGAAAGCTGAACTAATTTATGCAGGCTAAAGTCAGCAAACGCAGAGCCAAGAAGTTCGTGACGAATCGAATTTACTGTAAATTCGCTCATCTCTACAGGAGAGGTTTGCTATGGGGATTTGCTCCTACTCTGGACAGTTCCTTAACACAGACAGAGATGTCATGAATAGAAATGGAATGAACAGCTCTACAACAAAAACTGTACGAGGTTAACTGGGCACACCTGTATCCACAGGTGTGATAAAAATTTTGAATAAATAGAAAAAGAGAATCCCAGTCCTCAAGTACCTCAACCAAAATGCATGTACAATGGATAATTGGTAGAAATGTATTTTATTATTAAATTATCACATATAAAGTTAATCACAGGGCCCATGTGATGTACAGATAACCAATTCAAACATAAAAAAAGGAAAATAGGGGCCTGGATACAATCTGCAAAGGAAAAAAAAGACCTAAAATGTCCAAATTTACAATAATATAGTCAGTAATGCAAGAAAAAAAATCCTATGCTAGCATTATAGTCTTAAATTACTGTAAAGTGACCGTACTGGAGAATCCAAATACAATCCAATGATCTGTAATGAGATATGACCTGCAGCAGTGTCACCGCATATGATGTATATCGATTGGTACTAAGTACCGCTCACCACCTGGACAGTAAACCTTTTTCTACTTGTCATTAATTAGGACTATTGCAACTTGCTATAATCCACAGATAACAGTGTGTTTATGTATCATATAGAGCCTTGCTTTTAAGTGAGTTGTCTTCTAGTTTTATCCCCTTCAAAAAAATAAAGCTGCCCAGCCCTAATCTGATCAATTTGGATCTAGAAAACACCCAGCAGTCATCTGTTGTTGCAAAGAGAAGTTTCAGCCTAACTTTACATTAAATGTAGTATTACATGTGCACCCACTCAAGTGAATGGGCATTTATGTCATTCAGAAATGACTTGGGTCTGCCAAAGATAAAGCGTACCCACACCAATCATGTCTTCAATTTTCTGAAAACTGACTGCAGCACTGTGCACAATAGCCATTTTTCTATATAACTATGCAGTAGGAGACTAAGCTTTCCCACTTTGTCTACACAGCTCATGTCTCCAGTACAAGATTCAGTGTATTGTGATTCTATGGCACTGGATCTACTGGCGCTGGGGACTGTTATAGAGATGAATCGGGAAGCTCTGTCTCTTAAAGGGGTACTCCGCTGCTCAGCGTTTGGAGTGTTCCGAACGCAGGAGTCGGTGCCGGGAGCTCATGATGTCATAGCCCCACCCCTTCATGATATTACGTTACGCCCAGCCCCCTCAATGCAAGTCTATGGGAGGGGGTGTGGCAGCCATCACGCCCCCTCCCATAGACTTGCATTGAGGGGTTGTAGTGTGACGTCATGAAGCGCTGGGCTATGACGTCACAAGCTGCCGGCTCCAGCATTCAGAACAGTTTGTTCCAAATGCTGAGCAGCGGAGTACCCCTTTAAAGGGGTAGTCCAGTGGTGAAAAACGTATCCCCTATCCTAAGGATAGGGGATAAGTTTGAGATCGCGGGGGGTCCGACCGCTGGGGCCCCCTGCGATCTCTCTGTACAGGGCCCCGGCTCTCCGGCCAGATAGCGGGTGTCGACCCCCGCACAAAGCGGCGGCCGACACGCCCCCTCAATACATCTCTATGGCAGAGCCGGAGATTGCCGAAGGCAGCGCTTCGGCTCTGCCATAGAGTTGTATTGAGGGGGCGTGTCGGACGCCGCTTCGTGCGGGGGTCCACACGCCCCCTTCACGCGGGCTCTCGGGGCTCGGTACAGGAGATCGCAGGGGGCCCCAGCGGTCGGACCCCCCGCGATTGCAAACTTATCCCCTATCCTTAAGATAGGGGATGAGTTGTTCACCACTGAGTCACCACTGGACTACTCCTTTAATGCATAGCAAAATACAGTGGAGATAACAGCGCCCCATTCAGAGATTTAGGCACCAAATTTGAAATGCATATCCTTTAGACAAATGACTCTCGTGCACAGTGCTGCCATCTAAAAAGCATTAGAGGTACCCTTTAAAGACTGTAATACTAAGTGCCATTCCACTTTGACTCTGATTGGGGGGTGAGGAGGGGGACCTCTCACTGACAAAAGAAATTGTTCTTGTTGGTTAATAGATAACATGACTCCCACATGCTGTTGCATTATATTGCTTTCCTGCTCCTCATCCAATCACTGTCCAGGTGGGTGATTTGATAGAAGGAAGACACAGACTTCTAAAAGAATAAATAACATTAGTCTGTAGAGCTGATCACGTAAGCTGCTGGTTTGCTCTTTTTTAAGTGTCTCGCTTTATGGTTTCTGGCTGTGCATTAATGCTGCACAAATGAGGCCATTAGACGGAAGGGAGGGAAAGAGAATAACAGAGTAGCTGGTGCCAACATTCACCTGCCCTATTAGTCTGTTACAGGAGGCCGAGAGCAAGTCGGAGCTGAGCCAGAATATCTCTGCGCGGGAACACTTCGTGTTTGCAGACACAGATGGGCAAGTTTATCACCTTACTGTGGAAGGAAACAGTGTGAAAGACAGTGCCAGGATCCCTCCGGATGTGAGTGCATCTCTGTGGTTGTTGCCCTACAGGCATGCTAAGGGAATAGTGTCACGTTTAAACTGCTGTTTATTGTCATTTTTTTTTAATTTATATTATGACTGATGATGTAGCGTTATTTAGTACAGTAAAATGCTGGACACGCGGCAAACTCTATTATAGTCAGTGGAATCCATTGGGTGCCATTGTTGTCTGGCTTGCAGCAGATCCAGCATCAGCATCATTTTCATTGTTCTGCTTCAGTGATTACTTTAGTGATTACTATTACTAAGAGACTTTTTTTGGACTTTATAATCACAAAACCCTTTGAGGCCGTGGCCCCTCTGGGACTAAATCCCTTTAACTAGGGAACCCCCTTTTTTTTTTTTTTTAAAGTATTTATATCCTTATTATATCTCCATTAGAATATTCTCCTATATACAGTGCAGTAATCTCTAAAATTACAAAGGGATGCGATCCTTGTATAAATATGACTCTTGTCATTCATCTATTGCAATGGAGATGATAGTTATTTCACTCTGCATGAGATTGCCTTAATCAAACTGACTTCATATAGTTGAACAGTGCCCTTTTATTTTTAGAACAAGATTTATTATCTCTTCTTCCTAAATCAAGGTCGCTCCCTTTGCATGCTTAAAGCTCACAGCTGTACCTCCCCAACGTTTCGCCAGAATTGGCTGGCTTAGTCATGGACCGAGGTGACAGCCTCGGCAGCGTTTTTCCTGCAACGTGAAATATGCTGCGGATTCTCTGTGTGAACCTATCCTTAAAAGCAAAGACTTTTTGAGCTGTAAATTATGGTCCAAAAATCATTGTGCGTACAAAGCTCAATTCATCACCATTTCTTCTGGGAAAGTAATAATTTTAGGAACTCAATGGATCATATAAGTGTAAATGTCACAGGCTGAATATTACTAATACAAGTACAAAATTTGTATAAATATAAAGCTGTATTGTAAGGTTAGAAATGAAAAGACGGCACTCACCAGATCTTCTTATTTTCTTCTTTATTGGAGATGTATATTCATCTCACTTCAGGAGGGAGACATACAGGGGGTATATCAAGATGAGGCTACAGCAGCCGTTTCGCACAATCTCGAGCTTTGTCAGGCCTCTCCAGGCCTGACTAAGCACAAGATTGTGCGAAACGGCTGCTGTAGCCTCATCTTGATATACCCCCTGCATGTCTCCCTCCTGAAATGAGATGAATATATTTCTCAATAAAGAAGAAAATAAGAAGATCCGGTGAGTGCCATCTTTTCATTTCTAACCTTACAGTTTGGATTGTATCTATATGGACTGAGCACCACTATATATCTTCTTTGATAAGCTGCTAGCAACTCAAAGTATAATACCTGCTCCAAGCGCTCACAGCAGTGCCAGACGCATCATTTCTATCCAGCAGTGATATAAAGCTGTACTCTGTAAGTGGCCAATCCAACAACAGGTCCCATGAGGCCAGAGAAATATCCAGTACTCTTGGAACTTCATCCTCATGGTCGGTGGGGATCCCACCTCACTAAATATAATGTTATAGCATATGTTAGAAATGTGCCATAACATTATCAGATGGAATGAGCCTAGATCATTTTTGGCACTTTTGCAGACATATACCCCAGCTCTCAGGTAGGGGAGGTTCATCCTCAAAACCCTGTTACACTGTAGATAGAAATACACCTGTCAATCAGTGGGCAGATAAATCGGCTTGGCACCAGGTCTCCTGCATTTTAGGAGATAAATATAACCATGCCAAATAACAGTGCATGCCTGATGGTTGGTGGCCACACATAAAGACATTGCAGTCCTTTGCAATCTGTAAAGGGGTTGCCTCAAAGGACAACTTTTTTTAAAAATGGAAGGTAATCCCCACTTGCCCATCTTTTCTGTCCCTTGACAAGTGATGGCCATGGTAAAGATATAGGAGTCTGGCTGGCTGTCTTTGTTACCCATTAGGAAATGAAATAGTCAGTCTAGTTTTTCTGAGGGGCGCTTTTATCTCCTCCATCACGTGTTGTGAAGTGGAATCATCTGTATTTATATGTATTGATGATGTTCTTGACAACATGACTGCCTTTAAGAGCCGGCAGCCAACCCATTTGTCATAGCCTAAGGTTTCAATGCTCTTCTTTATTTAGCTGCTGCTGATCCTTTTCAGTGCAGTTAGCGGTGAGATTACTACTTGAGAGCCTTGTGAATCACACATTGTTCAGCCGCTATTGTCACTTTTATGGCAAGACCCTGATGTAACCACTACCGAATATTGTGTTAATGCTGTATCCGCTGGGTCAGCTGCACATTAACCAAGTGTGAAGATTGTGTTTAGTGGTGCACAGGGGATTTTTTTTGTATCCTATATGCTGCATATATTCCACTCAATGTACTTTAGTCATAACTTACATCCACTGCCGTGCTGTTTGTCATCAGTGGCTGACACAAAAACAGGTTTCATCTTGAAGGTAGAAAGCAAAGAAGATGAATATCTACATGTATTATCACACTTGTAATGTAGTGTTATCATAATGATGTGTATGCTACACAATGGAAGATTAGTGCATCATTTTGATTCATTGCTATAGGAAACAGCTCCACTTTTCCTTTTGTGCTATTTCTGATATCTTATATTCTTTGTTCTCATTTAGCTCTTACAGCACATCTCTTAGAGGACTGGTAGTCTCCCATGCCTCCAGTGCCTCTAAACACAACATTCAATAGACATTGTTAAAGGAAATCTGTCATCAGTGTCACCTGCACTAACCTGTCAGTACAGACAGGTAGTGCTGCTGACCCTGATGACAACTATACTTACCTTGTCCCGTTCTTTGCTGTCGTTCTCCTGCGATCCTCTTCGGTATCTTCAGCTCCAGGCCTGCATGGGGCGGAGCTTAGTGACGTTCGCTGATGTTCTCTGTTGGGTCCTGCTGCTAGCAAACAGCAGCGGAGATGTCATGAAGCTCCGCCCATGCTCCAAGTCGAGCCCGGAGCTGAAGATACCGAAGAGGATTGCAAGAGAATGACATCACGGAACAGTACAAGGTAATTATCATTGTCATCAGTGACTGTTAGGCTGGGTTCATACTACGTCTTAAGCAATACGGGCCCATATGCGGCCAATGCGGCCCATATGTAATGTATTTCAATGAGCCGACCATAGTGAAGAGCTGACTCCGGTCGGCTCATTTTTGCGGATTTTTGCGGATTTCCCAACGGACCTAAAATCATGGTAGAAATACATTACATACGGGCCGCATTTGGCAGGGATACGGGAGCACCTGGTTTTAGCTCCTCCCCCCAGCCGTATGCTGTCCCGTATTGCATAAAACATAGTGTGAACCCAGCCTTATCTGAATGGTGCAATGGCATAAAAACTGCAGAAAAAAACTCACATACTAAAATGTGCAAGTGCAAACAACAAGCTAAACAGCCATAAAGTACATGTGCATGCAGGCAAAATTACGATCTGGCAGGGAGCCACGAGAGCGCCGCCCCCTACATATGTTTCGGTAAGTAAACCTTTTCCCCGGAAGGTTTTGTGCCATTACACCTTCCACACAACTAATACTTGCATGGTGTCTATTTAGTGCAACTTATTTACACCATAAATACCAAGTTATGCTGGAACTTTTCCCACAAAACTTCTTCTCCGCTTTTCCTGCTTTATAACATGATGCCTGCAGATTGGACAGTGTGACAGCTTCCCATTAAAGAGAATCTGACAGCTAGTTTACACGCACTAAAGCCAGTATACTGGGTTATAATACAGTTGAAGAGCTGTAAAATGAGGGGTTACTCACTAAAATCCGTTAGGTGCTGCGTTATGCTTGTAAATAGTTTTATTACTAATGCACCCCAGCACACATTGGAGGCAGGAAGACAGCTGACCAAGCTCGCCTGTCTTCTCCTTATTCTCCTGTTGGCCCCGCCCTCTTCATTATTATGCTAATGAAGGCCGCCGGTTAGCGCACAGAGAGCACAGTGCTCACCCGCGATCTTCATTAGTAGTTCCACAATAGCCAAAGGTTGCAGTACACTCTCTAAAGTCCCAGGACCCCTTCTTAGCCATAAGTTAAATTACTTTTCATAAGGAGCTATGTTACATTTTGTAGAATATCAGACCAAGAGGAGTTAACAAAATGGTGAGGATACCATGAACGAGGCCATTAACAATAGATGTTGGTTATATACAATATTTTTTATTTGAATGACATTGTGGTGTTATTTCACTTTATTTATTTATTTTGTTAATCGACTAAGTTAATAATTCTGACCTGTAATTCCCAGGGCAGTATGGGAAGCATCTCCTGCATAGCTTGGAAGGGGGACACATTGGTCCTGGGAGACGTGGATGGAAACTTAAACTTCTGGGACTTGAAAGCCCGCGTTTCAAGGTGAGTCGTCTGTGACTGCTGTCCTAGTAAATGTAGAGCTGATTAACATTTCTAACATAGTGATGATGTTGCAAAATAAAGTTTATTGTGAAAGTCATTGTGGTTGTTTTTTTTGAGAATTTAGATTACCCATTTGAATTTACTGGAAAATATAATACCATTTTTTATATGTTATTTTGATTTCAGCAGTGTTAAAGGGGTATTCCTGGATTTTTTCTTCTTCAGCCTTTGAGCCCATAATGGCAAATTATAATACTGTGTAATTTGCTTCCTGTGCCGCTTTGTCTTGTTTTCATGCACAGGGCATACACTTGGAAGTACTGTAGTTCAGGTCTTTTCTCTGACCTTTCCCAGCATTCCATGCAGCAAGAGACAATATGTCATAAGTCACATTGTCTCCAGGGGGCGTGGCTATGGTGCAGTGGGTGGGAGGATAGCAGCTCGAAAGGGATTTACTGAAGTAATGCTATCCACCCAGCCACTGCAGCATAGCCACGCCCCCTGGAGACCATGTGACTTATGACCTATTGTCTCTGGCCATATGGAATGCTGGGAAAGGTCAGAAACAACCATAAAATAAAAAGGCTTGCAAAACTGCCATTCCAGGTGTGGATCCCGTGCATGAAAATACGGTAGGACATAATAGAAGCATATTACATGGTATTAAAATTTGGCATCATGGGCTCAAAGACTAAATGTGGTTGTTCTCCACATTCATGGACTGACTGACCCTTTTATATGTGCATAGTAAACCTCTCCCACTGACCCCAGTTATAACCGTTTGCTGTTTAAGAGTTAAACAATTTCTAATGTTACCTTTTCTCCATGACCTATTTGTTTCAGAGGAATACCAACCCGCAGGAATGGTGTATGGAAAATTCGCTTTGCTCCAGGCAAAGGCAACCAGAAGCTTATTGTACTGTACAATGATGGGGCAGAAGTTTGGGATACAAAGGAGGTAAGTGTCTTAATAGTATTTTTTTTATAGCCGAAGAGTCACAGATTTTATGATATTTAGAACAGTGGTTCCCATGCGAAAGCTGGGTAACCATATTTGACTCTATAACACTCAACATGAGGCTCCTTTGCTGTTGGCAACTAGACCAATAGATAGAGGGTTGTCAAAAGCACCACTGACACTTGGCACCAGAGTCCGAACAATATCACAGGCAGTTCTGAGCCAAGAGATATGTCACTGTCTCTTGTTGTAGAAATCGGTTACCAGAGGTTTACTGTAGATGCCAGACATGCAGCAAATAGCATCTGCTATTGGGCTCATATTCAATTTACCATCCTATAGCCCAGTGTATGTGACCAGTTGTTGCATAGTGTTGTGCCCAGCAGAGGTCACTGTTGCTTATGTTATTTATCACTTGGCTTTTTCTGCAGTCCAAAAGTAACGTTGGATTTGCAGTAAATTATTTATTTTAAACATCAAAGTGCAAAGGGAAACATAAGGAGCTTGAAAATACATGACAAGGAAATATAGATACTACCAGCAATATTGCATTAACCCCATAGTTTGGCATTATGTTGAAAAAAAAGAACATTTGAATGTTTTTAATTACTCCTGTATGACATTGTAATTCTTCTGTACAGTCCTCTGTGTCATTGGTCAGGACTGATTCTCCAACTCTTGTTTAGGTTTTCCTTCTGTGGCCCCCTCTCATTGGATCAGGTTGTTTTGCTTTTGCGAAGGTCCCCTAGCCTATACTGACCGTTGAAGTGGCACTAAACTCTGCCGATGGCCTCTGTCGGGTCTTCTGCATCTTGAGAGATCCCTCAGTTTGGGGTCCCTGGACCACGTCTGTTCATCTTTGTTTTTTCTTCACGAAGTTTCCAACCTTATCTCATTGATGCATTGATTTCTCATCTAGTATGGACTCCTCCTTCCTTGGGGCACATACTTTGATGTCCTTATTTTTCCTGCTTAATTTACCTAATCCTTTTTTCTCTGTACAGTGCAAGCAATGCACTGATGCTCTGTTGGTAAAAAGGTGCCTCCAGCTGTTGCAAAACTACAACTCCCAGCATGCCCGGACAGCCAACAGCTGTCCGGCCATGCTGGGAGTTGTAGTTTTGCAACAGGCACCCTGGTTGGGAAATACTAGGCCAGAGAATAGGTATTAGCTTAGTGTTGCCTCCTAGTGGCAGCAGTCTATACTCACGGTTTTCTATGTCCCCCATTGAACTCAGCAAGGAAAAGTTTTCTGGATAGAGTAATACAGCATGCTGTGCTATAGTCAGCATCAGATCCAACAGAAGCACCTAACCCATATTAAACAGATTTTTAACCTTATAAAAACTTCAAAGGTTTATTACAATAGCAGTAAGTAAAGATTATTGTTATATGCTTCTTGTTATTGTTATTCAATTTACCAGTATACTGTCTATATTATTACAAGCAGGTTTCAAGATCACTTCTTGCTGTCATTTAATGGGGACGTTCATTGTTTACTCCCAAAGGATCGAAAATCTCTCCTTTTCATGTCAGGTACACAGAAAACTTCTCTTGGATGACAGCAAGAAGAGATCTTGAAAACTGCTTGTAATAATATAGACAGTATACTGGTAAATTAAATAACAATAATAAGTATATAACAATAATCTTTACTTACTGCTATTGTAATAAACCTTTTGAAGTTTTTATAAGGTAAAAAATCTGTTTAATATGGGTTAGGTGCTTCTGTTGGATCTGATGCTGACTATAGCACAGCATGCTGTTACAGTCTACTAGTGAACATTCAACACTTTAACACTATTAACTATGTTGGGTGCTTTACTATGTGAGTCGCACATGAACAGTGCACGCTATGACGATAGTGTAAAGATGGTGCTCGCTAAATCTGTACATCAGATATATCTATAAGCCCTGGATCACCTAGCAATAGCCAAAATAGTGTATTATGATATACACAAGTATCCAAACCCTAATGCAATTATTATTAGTATTATTATTATTTGTTATTTACATTTTTTTGTAGTAGCAGTAGTATTATTATTAATAATAATAATAATTGTATTTTTATTTTATCTATTTCTTTATTTTTTTTACTGTAATTTTTATTAAATAATTTTCCATGGATACAGATCCAAATATAAGAAAAACATACAAATGATGCAACAGGGGCCGAAGCCCAATAACAGTCGGCATAATACAAATGACCTCACAGGGGCAGAAGCCCAATAACAGTCAGCGTAATAGAAAGTAGGAAACATGAAATGGTAGGGCAAGCTAATAAAGTCAAAGGAATTCCTGGAAAGGCCGGATTTTAAGTCCTATCCTTAGCAAAGGCGCCTGCCTCTCTATATCTTCAACATGCTTCAAATACAGTGTAAATCGGCCCCAGTGGTGTGTGTTTTGTGAATGCGTTGGTTCATCTTGTCTACAAACCTTTTAGCATTTTACATTCAATAACAGCTCAAGGAAATTGCCAGTTCAAATTGACATCTCATTACAGCCTGGAACTAATGTAGCATTACAATATAATTATATGGACGTCAGCTAATGTTGACATGGTAGCCTTTTATCCAGCTCTCCAGTTCCAGAAGACCACTTACTAAAAGGTCAGATTGGCAGTGTCCAAGCTTTACTATTTTGTCGATGTAAAATATTTTTGAAGTAATAAGTAGTCTCATCACATTCCCCCCCTGCTTGTAGCTACTTTTTCTCTGATGGCCAGAGTAAAGTCAATCTGGTATAATCTATTCTTGCTGTGTGTGGAGAATGGTATAACCTTTAAAGGAATACTGTAGTGGAAAAAAAAAAGTTATCCCGTATCTGAAGAATGGGGGATAAGTGATAGATGATGGGAGAACTGACCCCTGGGATGCCCCGCAATCTCTTTGCAGTGCGCTTGAAGGGAGCGTTCCATCCCTGCATGGCCCAGCAGCTGACACGCCCCGTCCATGTATGTCTATGGGATACATGAGGGGGCATGTCGGCCACCCTGTCATGATGGGGTTGGACACGCCTCCTTCCTACAAACTGCCGGGGCCGCGTACAGGAGATACCGGAGGATCCCAGCAGTCAGACCCCCCGCAACCTATAATTTATTTTCCACTACAGTATTCCTTTAGGAAAAAGTTTTTCTTAAGGGGGCGTGGCCTGCATGCAGAGCAGAGCAGACGTGAGTGCACCGAGCTCCCGCTCACCGCTTCATTCACCCTGTAAATTCCCACCCTGATTCGCTGTGACACATACCGGAGAGTGCCTCTGGACTCCAGGATCCCTTGTGCCGGCGGCGGTGAGGCTTGCAGCTCCGTTTCGGTTTTGGCTGCAGAGTGCGGGACACTGGTGGGACCGGATTCGAGGGAGAAAGTGGGGCAGCTGGGCTCCGGGGCAGGCGGCCTCTGAAGGTGACCGGAGGGGCTGCGCTGGAAAGTGGGCCTGGTTGTCCCGAGCCGATTGGTTCGCCCTGAGAGATATGAGTGGCGCTTCTAGCTTCTGGTGCCTTACTATGCTCATACTTGCCCAGTTCAGTGTCTGTGTGCTACCATGGTAGGCATGAGGGGCAAATCCAAGTGTAATAAGTCAGGGCTTGGCGTGGCTCGTCCTTCCTCGGATGATGATGTTTCTTCAGATGATGGACACTCTGAGGCTAGTGGTCATTCCCAACGAGACTCTGTGGCCCAGACACCTCTCTCTACTAAAGTGGTGGCAAACGCTGCTAAAAACTGAGTCAGTTTTCCAGGTCTGAGGATCCGTCGGGCAGCGCTTTGCCTAATCAGTTTGTGTCCTTAGCTGACCGTCCTTCTGATCCATCACTTCTTCCTTCTCCTGATCAGCTGTAATATGATTGGGCCCTCATGGACCTTCACTTTACGGACATATTGTCTACTATAACCTCTTAGACAGGAGTTTGTCATCCTGCGTCATGAGACTCAAAAGCTGAGAGAACGCACCACGGAGGTGGAAAACAGAGTTTCTACGGTGGAGGACACTCTTTGCCCTATCCTTCAACAAATTGCTGAACTCCAGTGGCAGTTTCGGGGAATGGTAGACAGAGCTGACGACTTTGAAAATCGTCTACGTCGCAACAATATTAGGCTGGTGGGCCTTCCTGAAAAGGCGGAGGGTGACGATCCTGTGGTGTTCCTAGAGTCCTGGCTGAGGGAGCTTTTGCCTGTGGATCCTTTCTCTCCCTTCTCTGTACAAAAAGACCACCGGGTCCCTGCCAGACATCATGTACCTGGGGGGCCTCCTCGACCATTCCTGGCAAAGATTCTTCACTTTAAAGACAGAGACGCTATCCTGAGAGCAGTGAGGATTAAAGGCGAGGTGCTTTTTGGTGACAGCAGAGTTTCCTTCTACCCGGACTTCTCAGTGAAATTGAGAAAACAGCGCACCCAGTTTACGGATGTTCGAGCCCAACTTCGCTCCAAAGGATATCGCTACGCCAAGCTGTACCCGGGTGGTGGATGGACGCACTACCAAATTCTTCACTTCACCTGCTGAAGTGATGCAGTGGGCGGAGGCTGCCCCAAGGCGGCTCAGCCACCAGACTGATATCCCTGCTGGACTGCTTACTCCCTTCTTAGTTAGTTAGAGGGTAGTATTAGCTGGCCGAGGTTCGAGTTCCCCCTAGGATTTCACTGGTTAGAAGGTCAAGGGGGTGTTGACCTTAGTTTACTCGGTTGGCAGGAGGCGGTCGTTGGTGGATTGTAAGTAGCTCCTGCTCTCGCCTGATATGGTTATCTTGTTAGGGGAACAGGTCTGCTCTGGTTTAGTTAGTGTTAGACAGGGACTTGTTTTGGGGATGTTTTACTGTTATTATCTGTTTTTGCTGTTCTGTGGTGTCTTTGTTGTATGTAGGAGTTGGTTGGCTGTCTGTGGTGTGCATGGGAGCTCCTCTAGTTGATTGGTTCTTGTATGACGTGGTGGGCCCTGTTTGTGCTTCTCACGGGCTTCATGATGGGGTCCCTTTAAGATATTTAGTTGGAATGTCCGTGACCTTAATTCCAAGTTTAAGAGAGCATTGTGCCTGGATTTTGTTAAGAGACATTCCCCGCATATTATTTGTTTGCAGGAAACTCACCTCACGGGTCAAAAGGTGTTGACCCTTAAGAGGGTTGCGAAGGGTTACCACTCTTCCTACTTGTCTCTATCTAGAGGGGTCTTTCTAGATAGAGATGACACCTCTCTCCTGACATGGACAGAGGTGTCAGCAGAGAGCACTGTGGACAACACAAAAAAGAAATTCAAAAAGTAAAGAATTTCCTCTGTAGAATACAGCTGCTAAAAAGTACTAATAGGATTAAGATTTTTTAATAGAAGTAATTTACAAATCTGTTTAACTTTCTGGCACCAGTTCATAAAAAAAAAGTTTTCCACCGGAGTACCCCTTTAACACATATTACCCTACGGTAATTAGTGCCCGAGATATGCTCATTCAATCCAGGTTTGTCCTTCATTTGTATTATACTCCTGTTAGACTACATCGCATGGGGGTCTCGGGGTCGGATGTCTGTTTAGCGTGTGAGCGGCAGAGATGCACCTTTCTACATCCTGTTTGGACTTGCTCCTGTGTTGTGGCCTTTTGCAGAGAGGTAATGACATTCCCGAAATGCCCCAAATTTTTTTATAAGGTCTGGGTACCGTGGTTGTTGTTGGACGTTTCTGCTGATCCTCCAGTTTGTGGGCCCTCCCAGACTTAGGGTGGTTATGTGGAAAACTGGGAAGCTCCTAGGATATGTTTTGATGTGTGAGTGAATGGCCTTGTCTGTAGTGTGATCTTACTGTGTTGTTGTTCTAGGTGGGATTACCCTTCCCTCTTGCACTTATAGAAACCTATGATTCTGGACTACAGACTACCCATTTATTTCTTTGTGCATCTGATCCTTTGGAATGATTGCCAATTGGGCGCGGATGGGGAGGGTCTACCGGAACTTTTTATTTGTAGGTTGGTCTAGGGCTGGGCGGTATGACAAAAAATTCATATCACAGTATTTTTGCAAGCTATAGCAGTTCCACGGTATTTAACTGTATTCTCCCCCCCCCCCCCCCCCCGAGGAACTAATCATATACGACCCTGTGCTGCGATATTTCTCTAACACCCCCCCCCCCCCCCTCTCCTCCAGGCCGTGGCACTTTAAAATGAACGACTTGCGGGCCGCGGCGCTGGAAACGTTTAAAGGAAAACTGTCAAATATTTTCTCCCACACTATCCACAGGTACTGATGGATAGTGCGGGAGACGCTGATTGAAACGAGCCCTACCTTGCCCAGATCCGCCCGGCCGTTCGCCCGCAATTCGCCCCGTACTTTTATTCTATGTGTATAGAGCTGCAGCTCTATCTAGCAGGCTGGCGCGTGTTGAATATCCGGCCCGGTGATCACATGACGGCTCTGACGGGGACTTCTGCTACATTCGGGGGTTTTCCCTGGCCATTGCGCTCACGCTGACAAGCGTTTTTATCATTACTATCAGGTGTGTACCTTCTCTATGACTTCTTCCTATTGGCTATCCTAACTATATTAGCTGTGCTTCCCCAGTCCCACACCACTCCTGAATAATGCCTCTCCCTGCGAAACGCGCCTGAGATCTGGTGTGGAGCTGGGGTGAGTCCTGATCACTGCATGGGTCTGTCGCTACTTTTTCTTATACTTTGTCTCTCCAGGTGGTGTTTGCAATTTAGCATATCACACGATTTTCGCACCTTATGTTCATTTGAGCCCCATTGGGTCTTTCTGTTATCACATATTGAGAGCGGTTTCAGCCTCCATCTTGGCATATACTTGAGCACTATAGCACTTTTCTATACACATGCCTTTTTGTATGTGACTAAATTCTCCTCTTTGTAGCATGACTATTCTAGAGACACACAGGGGGAGATTTATCATTGCTTTTAGAGCATTTTTTTTGTCTATGTTTTGGCGCAGTTCAGGCGCAAGAAGCATATTTAGCGACTTTTATGCGTCTTTTGATATAGACAGTTTCACTCTTTTTGCCTACCAGTAGAACTTTGTCTTTTTGACCATGCAGTGGTCACGTATTTATCATTTATCATTATTTTGTGCGCAAAGGTACGGGTAGGCGTGAGAATCACTTCATCCTTCTGCAATTCAACCTTTAACCTCTTGTGGGTGACAGCATCCCACTCCCCTTCTATGACACATGCTCAGGAGCTGAATGCAGGTCATAGCTTGGTGGACCCATCTCTAATGCCAAACATCACCTATCACGGTGATGCCCGGCTTTAACCCCTTAGACACCGCAATCAAATTTGATTGTAGCGTCTAAAATGCAAGTAAAAATGTCCCTGCAGCTCTGTGAATGGAAGTAAACCCCTAACCTGCCAAATTCAGGACCTTAGAAAGTGTCTACTTCCCTCCCTCACAAGTGCCTAGATAAAGTGTATGTGGTAGAGCTTTTCCCACCACAGCAGAGCTGCGCAAAATTCATCATCCTGCTGCACCTTCTTGATATATAAGATGCACGCTAGTCAAACCCACCACCCAAATAAATGTGGGAAAAAGAGCTCGACCTTAGACATTCTTTGATAAATCTGGGCCACAGTGTACTATCTTATCAGGACTTTCATCGCAGTATCCCTGTTTATATATGTATTTTTCCCATCTCTTGTGCGGTCCTTTATATGTTTTTAAATATTTTTGTACATGAATAAAGAGTCTACATTTTGTATACCACTTTGTCTGGAGGTTTTTTGGTGCTGTTGCGTAAACTGTATGTATCTATATATATATACATATATATATATATATATATATATATATATATATATATATATATATTAGAATATAAATTATTGTGTTCTTTACTAAACCTCCATTGTATATTTTCTAACATTTTAGCCAATATTGGGGAAGGGCTATATAGGTTTATTATTTAAGGTATATGTCATAGCTATCTGTCGGTATCATTCCAAGAATGTATAGTATGGTGTACAGCAGTGGGCGCTATTTATTTTATTGGCTGGTCATAGTTACCTAGTGACTTCATTCAGGCCACTTTACGCTGGTATATGTTAGCACAGAAGACAGCACTATTTACTCCCTTTACGTTTGTGTGTACCCTTAGGAAAGTCACCCGAACATAGGTGTATTTGTCAGTAGGTGTATTAGTATCAAACACTGAATGATACTCTAGATTTATCAAAACCAGTCCAGGGGGAAAGGTTGCTGAGATGCCCATAGCAACCAACCAGATCGCTTCTTTCATTTTTCAGAGGCCTTTTCCAAAATGAAAGAAGCAATCTGATTGGTTGCTATGGGCAACTCAGCAATTTGTCCTCTGGACAGGTTTTGATAAATCTCCCCCATAGTATGGGATTTTCTTGGTCCTTACCTCATTTAAGATAGAAATGCTTTTTAATTCCTAATGCATCATAATTGTATTACTTGCACACTTATGTTTAGGTCGGTGCTGATGTAATGTAACTTGTAATGATTTCTTTAAGCAGCTTCAGATGGTGAGCTCCATACGCACTGGAAGAAATATGAATTATCGTGTAATGGATGTGGACTGGTGCTCTTCGGACAAAGTCATCTTAGCTGGCGATGATGGTTGTATCAGAGTCCTGGAGATGTCCATGAAATCTGCTTGCTTCAGAATGGATGAACAAGAGCTGCTGGGTAAACTAATATGTATCTAGAAATAGTACAGGCAACTTCACCTCTATGTAAAAAACAAACAAAAAAAAAAATTTTTTTTCCCTTAACTACCAGAATGTTTTGGTCCTAAATGACCAGACACTTTTTAGTGATTTTGCGGGGGTTTAACTGCCCTAATTTTTTGTGATCCCAAAATAATTTCTGCAGCATTTGTTTTGTTGTTTTTAGGGATGCACCAAAAGGGAAATTTTGGGCCGCAAATGTAGGATGTGCTTGGCCAAAAAAACGAAACTGAAAATGCATTGCCCTGCCCACTTTTTTATATAGTTTTTGTAAAATTGTATTATCAGAATTTTTTTTTAAATAAATTAGTGAATTTAAGTAATCTAAAATAAAAAATTCCATGCTAAAAATAACAAAAGAAATATCATGCCCTGTACACTAAATCGGCCCTGGCCCCCTTATAAACTAAGGGCCCATGTGGGAAAAATGCAGCAAGCATTACATACTGGCCCTGCTTCAGACGTGCCGATCCTAGGGGAGATGTGGTGATCCTGCTGGGCCAACTGCGCTTTTCTGCCAGACTTGCAAGCCAAGCCCCTACTTTAGCCCCTTAAAGGGGTACTCCAAAGGATAGGGGAAAAGATGTCTGATCGCGGGGGTCCCACCACTGGGGACCCCCGCAATCTCTCCTGCAGCACCCACTTGTCATCAACCTCACGGAGCGGAGATCGCTCCATGTCTGGTGACTCATGATACAGGGGCCCAAGTATCGTAATGGCATGAAACCGCCCCCTTGTGATGTCACGCCCTACCCCCTCAATGCAAGCCTATGAGAGCGGGCGTGGCAGCTGCCACGCCCCCTCCCATAGGCTTGCATTGAGGGGGTAGGGCGTAACATCACGAGGGGCGGAGCCGTGACATTACAATACTTTGGCCTATGTATCGTGAGTCCTTTGGATAGGGCAGTGTTTCCCAACCAGGGTGCCTCCAGGTGTTGCAAAACTACAACTCCCAGCATGCCTGGACAGCCGAAGCAACATCTGGAGGCACCCTGGTTCGGATACACTGGGATAGGGGATAAAATGTCTAGAGCTGGAGTACCCCTTTAAGGACACATCTTATTTTGGCCTTGAGGAGACAGAAAAATTCCAACTTTTCATTTTTGCTTTTTCCTCCTCGCCTTCTAAGAGCCATAGCTTTTAAAAATTTCCCCCCACAGACCCATATGAGGGCTTGTTATTTGCGTGACCAATTGTACATTGTAATGATACATTTAATTTTACCAAGAAAATGTATGGCGAAACAAAAAAAAAGTGTTATTTGTGAGGGAAAATTTAAGAGAAAACCACAATTTTGAAACTTTTGGAGGGTTTTGTTTTTAACCTCTTAAGGATCAAGAACGTACCGGTACGTCCTGAGTCCGCTCCCATTCTATAACGCAGGGCCACGGCATCATAGCGGGTCGGACCCTGCCTCTAACAACGGCCAAGACACGTGGCACTGGTCGCGGTGCCGCGCGCTATTAACCCTTTAGACACCGCATTCAAAGTTGATCGCCGTGTCTAAAGTGAAACTAAACTACCCCCGGCTAGCTCAGCGGGCTGCTCGGGATCGCCGCAGGTCTCCCACCTTGTCCGATCGCCGAATGACTGCTCAGAGCCGGAGATCCAGGCATGAGCAGTCAAGCGGCAGAATCATTGATCAGTGGTTTCCTATGAGAAAACATTGATCAATGTAAAAGATCAGTGTATGCAGTGTTATAGCCCCCTATGGGAGCTATAACACTGGGGGGAAAAGTGAATAAAGATCATTTAACCCCTTCCCTAATAAAAGTTTGAGTCACCCCCCTTTTCCCATTTAAAACAAAAAACAGTGTAAATAAAAATAAACATGTGGTATCGCCGCGTGCGGAAATGTTATAGTTATAGTTATAGGGGTCAGAATATGACAATTTTAAACACATAAATTTTCCTGCATGTAGTTATGATTTTTTCCAGAAGTACAACAAAATCAAACGTATATAAGTAGGGTATCATTTTAATTGAATGGACCTACGGAATAAATTTAAAGTGTCATTTTTACCGAAAAATTTACTGTGTAGAAACGGAAGCCCTTTTTTTTTTTTTTTTTTTTTTTTTTTTTATCAACTGGTGCCAGAAAGTTAAACCGATTCGTAAATCACTTCTTAAAAATCTTAATCCTTCAAGTACTTTTTAGGGGCTGTATACTAAAGAGAAATCCAAAAAAGAAATGCATTTCCTCTGATGTCATGACCACAGTGCTCTCTGCTGACCTCTGCTGTCCATTTTAGGAACTGTCCAGAGCAGGGGAAAATCCCCATAACAAACATATGCTGCTTTCACAGTTCCTAAAATGGACAGCAGAGGTCAGCAGAGAGCACTGTGGTCATGACATCAGAGGAAATTTATTTTTTGTATTTCTCTTTAGTATACAGCCCCTAGAAAGTACTGGAAGGATTATGATTTTTTAATAGAAGTAATTTACAAATCTGTTTCACTTTCTGGCACCAGTTGATAAAAAAATAAAATAAAAAAATAAAAAGTTTTCCACGGGAGTACCCCTTTAACCCCTTAAGGACTCAGCCCATTTTGGCCTTAAGGACTCAGACAATTTAATTTTTACGTTTTCATTTTTTCCTCCTTGCCTTCTAAAAATCATAACTCTTTTATATTTTCATCCACAGACTAGTATGAGGGCTTGTTTTTTGCGTGACCAGTTGTCCTTTGTAATGACATCACTCATTATATCATAAAATGTATGGCGCAACCAAAAAACACTATTTTTGTGGGGAAATTAAAACGAAAAACGCAATTTTGCTAATTTTGGAAGGTTTTGTTTTCACGCCGTACAATTTATGGTAAAAATGACGTGTGTTCTTTATTCTTAGGGTCAATACGATTAAAATGATACCCATTATTATATACTTTTATATTATTGTTGCGCTTAAATAAAATCACAAACTTTTTAACCAAATTAGTATGTTTATAATCCCTTTATTTTGATGACCTCTAACTTTTTTATTTTTCCGTATAAGTGGCGGTATGGGGGCTCATTTTTTGCGCCATGATCTGTACTTTTTTTTGATACCACATTTGCATATAAAAAACTTTTAATACACTTTTTATAATTTTTTTTTTAATAAAATGTATTAAAAAAGTAGGAATTTGGGACTTTTTTTTATTTTTCCGTTCACCGTACGGGATCATTAACATTTTATTTTAATAGTTCGGACATTTACGCACGCGGCGATACCAAATATGTCTATAAAAAATGTTTTTTACGCTTTTTGGAGGTAAAATAGGAAAAAACGGACGTTTTACTTTTTTATTGGGGGAGGGGATTTTTCACTTTTTTTTTACTTTTACTTTTACATTTTTTTACATTTTTTTTTACACTTGAATAGTCCCCATAGGGGACTATTCATAGCAATACCATGATTGCTAATACTGATCTGTTCTATGTATAGGACATAGAACAGATCAGTATTATCGGTCATCTCCTGCTCTGGTCTGCTCGATCACAGACCAGAGCAGGAGACGCCGGGAGACGCACGGAGGAAGGAGAGGGGACCTCCGTGCGGCGTTATGAATGATCGGATCCCCGCAGCAGCGCTGCGGGCGATCCGATCGTTCATTTAAATCGCGAACTCCCGCAGATGCCGGGATCTGTATTGATCCCGGCACCTGAGGGATTAATGGCGGACGCCCGCGAGATCGCGGGCGTCGGCCATTGCCGGCGGGTCCCTGGCTGCGATCAGCAGCCGGGATCAGCCGCGCATGACACGGGCATCGCTCCGATGCCCGCGGTTATGCTTAGGACGTAAATGTACGTCCTGGTGCGTTAAGTACCACCTAACCAGGACGTACATTTACGTCCTGCGTCCTTAAGGGGTGAAGGTAAAAATTACATGTTTTTCTATTCTGTAGCTCAATGCGATTACAATACTCAATTTATATAGTTTTTCTAATATTGCTCTACTTTTATAAGAAGTCAAAACTTTATTGAACAAAATTATTATATTTAAAATTGTCCCCTATAACTTTTTTTATTTTTCTGTATACTGGGCTAATTTTTGCTCTGTGATCAGATTTTTATCGGTACCATTATTATTTTGATGGGTTATTCTTTGATCGCTTTAAGAAGAAATTTTTTTTTATGTCATTAAAAATCAATATTTGTGGACTTTGGTGTTTTTTTTTATTTTTATTTTTTATGTTTATGCTGTTCACCATACGGGATCATTAACATAATATTTTTATAGATCGGACATTTCCGCACCCGGCGATACCAAGTATGTTGATTGTTATATTATATTTTTTTACTCTTTTTTTTATAGTCCACACAGCACTGATCAGTGTTATCTGTGATCTACTTCTCTGGTCTGCTTGTGGCAGACTAGAGAAGACGACTCCATGATTACAGCAGGAGGCAGGTAAGCAGACCTCTGGCCGCCATCTTAGCTGATCTGATCCCCGCGGCCATGCCGAAGGTGATCAGCTCAGCCACCAAAACCGCCGCAGACGCTGTGATAATGTTAATCACGGCATCTGAGTAGTTAATGGCGAACATCTGCGCGATCGCTGATGTCCGCCATTACCAGCGAGTCCCTGGCTGCTGATATCAGCCGGGGATCCATGGTCTATGATACAAGCGCAGATCCTGCAGTCGTGTCATAGCTGTGCAGGGACTCGGGGCATACAGGTATGTCCTGGTGCGTTAAGTCCCTGGTGCCTAGGACATACTTGTACGCCCTGCTTCTTCTAGGGGTTAAGCCACACCAACTGGGAGTTGTCAGCGCCGGTGAGCCAGGGGCGGGAGAGGTCTGCTTACCGGCATAGTGATGGGATGCTTCATGCGCTGTGTGCACCAGGAAGGTCAGCGTGTCTTGAATGCCCACCAAGAGGCTGTGAAGTGCTGTGGCTGACTGTAGATTGCTATATACAGTGGGTATTGTGTCTAGACGCATTTCGAGATCAGCTGGATCTCTTTCAATAGCAGTGTGATTAGCACTTGTTTACAGAGCACATTGGCCCATGTAATAGGACCCTTAGATTCAAAAAAAAGATTCCCCCCCAGAAACTGCTGTCCATGTAATAGTTGGCCGTGCCTATTATTACTCCTTAGCTCCATTTATGCAAAAGCTCAGAGGTAGGCTGCTTAGTTTAAGAGCTGACAAAAGCTGGCCCATAGACATTAGTCTGACAATAATCTAATATGTATAAGTGCTAAAAACATGTTGCCAGATCAGTTTATGTCTATCCCAAAAATGACCAGTGTTCACACCCCAGCCGCTCCCTCTCCAGTAGAACTGACCTAAATGCTTGTTAATGGAAAGGATGAAGTGTGAGAGCTGCTGGCTAAGCAATTCACAGCAAATAAACACAGTGCAGTTTCAGATCGGAGAGAAAATCAACTTCTGAGTCCCCAAATAATATTACATTTATTTCAGATCCCGTGTGGTGTCCTTACCTACTTCTTCCAAGAGCGTCCCTTGTCCTTAAAGCTTTCCTGCTGCACCAGCCCTGGGGGGAAAAGCACTCCTTAGATATTTCCAGCGTGTAAGTTTTTTTTTTAACGTTTTATGTTACTACAAAATGACTTTATTTCTACATTATAAAGCTCACATCTGTTGATATGAGTTTAAGTATTAAAGCCAGCATGGCGCTTTGTATTTCTAAAGATTGTCCTGTAAAACATGTTAGCAGATTGGAATAGCTTGTGTCTGCGGAGGCATAACAACCTTTGTTGTCTCCATACACATTTCATAACTTGTTATGGGGCAGAATAGCTGCATTTGACAACTGGGAAAACCAGAATCGCGGGGGGGGGGGGGGGGGGGGGGAGCTTCTATGATGATAATAGAAATACTTATAGCAGTGTTTCCCAACCAGAGTGCCTCCAGCTGTTGCAAAACTACAACTCCCATCATGCCCGGACAGCCGAAGGCTGTCCGGGCATGCTGGGAGTTGTAGTTTTGCAACAGTTGGAGGCACCCTGGTTGGGAAACACTGACTTATAGCACCACCATTGGACACATAGGGAAACTGTAGCCTGAAACCACTTCCATAGACTGTGCTGAAGTCTAATTTTAGATATCATCACAGTCCCCTCTATGGAAAGAATAGGCAGAATCACTCACCATCCTCCAATGTGAGGAATCATGGAGACTCATAACTACACAAGGAATGCAATGGTAAATGAAAGAAATTGTATTTGTGTGTGATGCTTTACTGGGTTAGAGAAGGAATTCAATCCCAGACACAGCTCTTGAACAAGGCCAGATAATCATTTTATAATAGGTTCTTGCAACATCTGTCCGCTGTGTTCTTTCCAGTTCCAGAGCTAGTTTTGCCAAACTGTATTACTAGAAAGTATGATAATTGAGAGATAAGTAGAATAAACATCATCTTGTTATGTGGATTTCCATTAAAGTGACTACCCAGAGCACGATGACATCAAGAACCTGATCCAGCAACAGATCAACGCCTTGACCAAGTGAGTCTTGCCAATTTTTTTCCTGATAGATTGAGTTAAATGCATGGAAAAATGAACAGAGTAAACAATGTGCAGTTATGGAAAGACACAATGTAAAGTAACCAAAATATGAAAATGTGTACCATGACAAAATGTATAGGTCCAATTGAGGTTTTCCTTTCTATGTGGGATCTGCCCCACACTCAGATTGAGGACATAGACCAGTGTTTCCCAATCAGGGTGCAAAACTACAACTCCCAGCATGCCCGGACAGCCGTAGCCCTGGTTGGAAAACACTGCTATAGACTGATGTGAATGGTGACCATTTCTTTACTAAGCTGTAGAATATGTTGAGGCTACATAAGCAACAGGAAATAAAGAAAAAATATCAGTTAATACAACTCTTACCATACATACATAATGCATAATTACAATATTAGTTGGTACCAGGATGTCCATTGTATGTTGAAACCTTTATATATGGAAACCATCATTTTATGGAAACCTAATAATTGGTTTTGGAGCCCCAACATGTCATCCAAAAATAGGAAAAAGTGAGGATTAAATAGAAATAAGTAGATAACTAATATAGATAAAGCAAGTCCTTATATATAAAAGTAAGAAAGATCTGCTGGGAGCTGTAAATCACTTTCTTTGTAGAGGACAGGAGCTTCTTGAGGGCCCTGTTTGGTACACTGGAATAAAGAGCAGCTAACCCTGGTAGAGGTAAAGAGTAGTACAGAACATGTAATACCTCCCTGTATTGTAGGGGGCGCTACCAGACAGCCAGTCAGTGCATGCACTTCAGTAATACAGGTGTTTTTCCAGTGAAATGCCCATTCTATTTGGTCAGTTCTTCCAGCCATTGACATGTTTCACAGATCTGGACTGTCTGTAGCATTGTATGTTGAGTCTGGTTTCATGTTACAATGGTCCAGAAAAGACCACTGTATGTTGAGGCCATTGTAGGTTGCTGGACCACTGTAAAATAATATATATTAACTATTGAACTTGCCTTCACAGTGATATCAAGGATCTTATTTTGGACACAGATTTTACTCTTCTGCAGAGGTGCCTACTTGTTGCAAGGTATGGTAAAGCATGTGTTGATGTGTGAACAATTATGTATTTCAGCTGTAGGTTATATTTTATTTGATCAGTATTTAAATAAATCTAGTGAAAACTATCCTGGGTTTGCTTTAAATGACTCCAATTATTTCAAACCAGGGGTCTATTATTTCAAACCAGGGGTCTCAAACTCAAATTATCTGGGGGCCACTGGAGGTATTGGCTGTGTGAGGCTGGGCCGCATGCGCCCCTCACGTATAATGCCCCCATCATGCGCCCCTCACGTATAATGACCCCCATCATGCACCCCTCACGTATAATGCCCCCATCATGCACCCCTCACGTATAATGCCCCCACCATGCGCTCCTCACGTATAATGCCCCCATCATGCACCCCTCACATATATTGCCCCCATCATGCGCCCCTCACATATAATGCCTCCATCATGCGCCCCTCACATATAATGCCCCCATCATGCGCCCCTCACATATAATGCCCACATCATGCGCCCCTCACATATAATGCCCCCATCATGCCCCCCCTCATCATCCACCAGCAACACCCCCCACCAGCAGTAGCACCCCCATCAGCATTAAGTAGCCCACCACATATTCCTCACATTAGGTAGCGCAGCACAGATACCCCACATTAGGTAGCGCAGCACAGATTCCGCACATTAGGTAGCCATAGCACAGATTCCCCACCTGGACTATAAGTGACGTCACTCACCGTGCGCACCTCCGCCAGGAAGTCCCCGCAGGCAGATGTAAGTAGCAGTTTAGTGACGGGGCAAGACTGATTTCCCCATCATATGTACACCAGAGCCCGAAGGGCTAAATGCCTGGAGAAATCCCCTGCTCGGTGCCCAGAACTGCATGTCCACGGGCGTGGGGTGATACAGAGTCCAGATCCCTGGTGTGCGCCACAAAATTTCGTTCCACGGGCCGCGAGTTTGAGACCCCTGTCTTAAACAATAGCAATCACAGCATCTAGACTGGTACTTGCTAGAAGCCACATCTGCAGCACCCCCGTGCCAATCGGTTGTCATAGCAGATCTTCCATCTGCCTCAGCCAGGCTGCACCAGAAGATCACCGATTTAACAGATTAATGCAATAGCATTGCTTTCAGTATTCTAACCAGTCTAATGATTGCATATACAAGTCTTCACCCCCCCCCCCCCCCCAATTTAAAAAATCTAATTCTCCCCCCTTTTTTTTTTTTTTTTTTTCAAATAAAGTCTAATCACACATAAAATTAACATATTTGTCCAAGCTATTACCATTGACACTGCATAGTGAATGGGATAAAAAAAATGTTTTCTATATTTGTCATTACAAAATACAATTGGTCCCTCTGAAAAACAAGCCTTCATGTGGCGCTGTAGATGAAAAAATAAAACTTGTTTAATGTCTAGTGTATAAATAGCATTTTTATATTTTTAATGCATTGTACATGACCTGTACAGAAACTTGAATACGTTGTATATGCATAGTGTATAATTTAGTAGATTTTTCCCTTTTTCAGGTTATATGGCGATGAGTCAGAGCTGCACTTTTGGACTGTGGCATCCCATTACCTTCAGGTTTTCCAAAGTGACGCACCTCATGTTAACATTTCACCAAACCCCTTGGACATCTGTTATGACCTCCTGTGTGAAAATTCCTACTTCCAGGTAACACAGTTAGAAAATGAAGCTTATTGTTTTTATTTTTCTACAAAATGCAATAAAAAAGGCAATTTGGTAAAGCAGAAAATCAATACGTATCTGCAGATCTGTATTGTGGAGATTGGGACCAGGGCATGAACATGGGTCGACCAGGAGATGTATCATGGAGATCCAAATAGCAATGCATTACAAATGTCACAGAAAATTTTCCAGATTTTTGTGCCACCTTACTATTCTGATCAGGGGCTGAACTAGAGTCTTGTGGGCCCCAGGGCAGATTCTAGACCTTTTACCCACCCCAAACAGTTACAAGGTTTATTAAAGGGGCACTCCACTGGAAAACATTTTTTTTTTTTTTTTTTTTTTTATATCAACTGGTGCCAGAAAGTTAAGCAGATTTGTAATTTACTTCTATTTAAATATCTTAAAAGGGTACTCTGGTGGAAAACTTTATTATTATTATTATTTTTTTTTTTTTTTTAAATCAACTGGTGCCAGAGAGTTAAACAAATTTGTAAATTACTTCTGTTAAAAAATCTTGTTCCTTCCAGTCTTTATTAGTGTCTGTATACTACAGAGGAAGTTCTTTTCTTTTTGGATTTCTTTTCTGTCATGAACACAGTCCTCTCTACTGACACCTCTTTCCATTTTAGGAACTGTCCAGAGCAGCATAGGTTTGCTATGGGGATATTCTCCTGCTCTGGACAGTTCCTGAAATGGACAAAGGTGTCAGCAGAGAGCACTGTGTTCATGACAGAAAAGATATCCAAAAAGAAAATAATTTCCTCTGTAGTATACAGACAAAGTTCTTTTCTTTTTTAATTTTCTTTCTGTCTGACCACAGTGCTCTCTGCTGACACCTCTGTACATTTGAGGAACTGTCCAGAGTAGGAGCAAACCTCTCCTGCTCTGGACAGTTCCTGACATGGACAGAGGTGTCAGCAGAGAGCACTGTGGTCAGACAGAAAGGAAAATCAAAAAGAAAAGAACTTCCTGTGGAGCATACAGCAGCTGATAAGTGGGTTAAGATTTTTAAATAGAAGCAATTTACACATCTAGAGAAAGTTCAATGTCCGGCACAGCTGCTGACAACCAGTAGGACCAGGGTCTAGGGATGAATTGGAGTAGTCCCCGAAGCTAAGGTAGTGCTCTGACTTGGAAGACGAGTCGAATATAAGATGCAAGGAGAAGGTGAAAAAAGTCGGCAGACTCACAAAGGCTTCTTTTTCAGGGTTGCTTCTTTATTATATACTCACATATCAAACATTGTGCAGAAGGGGAGAGAGGATCACAGTGTGGGGTATTCACTGTCAGGCGACAGAATCTGTTTCACTTGGTATTTGAGCTTCTTCTGGCCATGGCCAGAAGAAGCTCGAATACCGAGTGAAACAGATTCTGTCGCCTGACAGTGAATACCCCACACTGTGATCCTCTCTCCCCTTCTGCAAATGGTTTGATATGTGAGTATATAATAAAGAAGCAACCCTGAAAAAGAAGCAATGGTGAGTCTGCCGACTTTTTTCACCTTCTCCTTGCATCTCCAATTTACACATCTGTTTAACTTTCTGACACCAGTTGAATAAAAATAAAAAATGTTTTCCAGTGGAGTACCCCATTAATGAAAAAATGGGGCCAACCAGTTATCTGTTAATGAACCCAATCTGAATATTGTGTGTCTTTATATAATGTGATCAGGGAGCTAAATCTTAACTTCTGTATTTCCAGAAATTCCAGTTGGATAGAATTTGTCTACAGGAGGTGAAGCGTTCAAGCTATGACCATACAAGAAAGTGTGCAGACCAACTTCTTCTCTTAGGACAGGTACAGATAGATAAATAGGTTGCTGCAAAGTAGCACTGTCATGTTTTATCTATGTATAAGAGCAGGTTACAGTTAACCATTATGGTTATACTATAAGTTTATCAAAACTAAGTACTGAAGAAAGTTAACAAAATTGTTAAATCTTATTCAGTGAATCTTTTCTGGCGCCTTTCCTTTATCCAGACCAGATACACTTTGTATATGCCATTTCCCTGGAGAGGACCACCCCTCTAGTAATCACTTTATAGCATAATTGTGGGTGTTTGTGCATTACTTATGATCACATTATATTATCCAAATCTTCAGATGTCAATAATGTCTATCCCTGACTACAGGCCCTTATTATTTGTTTCTCAGTCTATACTACATTATCCAATGATCAGTCCATTTGGATTAGTATTAAAGGAGTACTGCGGCGCACATCAATAGGTATTCATATACAGTCAAACCAAAAGTTATAAAGGTGTTCAATATACTTGTAAATATTGGACCGTTAGTCTACTTTGTAATCCTCTGGGTCTGCCGGATGCTCCGTAGTCCTAATGAATAGCATTAATTTCGAGCCCATAGAGAAGCATTAGGACGCCATTTTAGGCTTGAATCGTCATCATTCTCCCACAATGCTGCAGGAGGTTTTTCTCCTCCATTCACTCTCCTGCTCTCTTGATGACACGCCACTCCTCCTCTTGAATTTTCATAATTTATTAGCCTACTCAGCCCTGAAATGCTGATCTGTTATGGCGCTTCATCACAAGCGCTGGCAGTGTACTGCTGACTACTGCTGACTACTCTAGCAAATGATGCGGAGTACGCATTGTACGCTAGCCCTATGCTAACTACGGAGTCCGTTGTAGCTTGCGCATGCATTATTGGGGCATGACTGTATAAGGCAGAGCGGGAGGCATAAGGCACCAGGAATGAGTGGGCGGGTCAGTGAATAATTAGGGGCATGGCTTACACAGACTTCTGTGGAGTATACACGTCCAGCTGGCTGCGTGGTGGCCCAAGGGAGTTGTCGTCTCAGACACCGCTGCCAGGAAGTACGGAAAATGTACATGGCGGTAATGGGAGCAGCCAGACACCAACCAAGCACATTTGGTGGTGAGTCGAAACTACAGTGATGCTATGCGTTCATTTTTTAAAATATGATTTCCACATATCTCTTTTAAGACTTTGGAAGTGAATTACTAATGTTGGTGCAACCTAAGCTGTTAAGGATATTTCAGCCATCGGCATTTATCACCTATCCACAGGATAAGAATTACATATTAAATCTGAGGGGATAGAAACACTGGGACCTCTGTTATTCACCAAAATGGAAAACCCAGTCCTCAATATATCCTGCTCCCTAATACAACTGTATGCCAGGTTGAAAAACATCCAATACAATGAAATCGATGAGCACTGAGCATTTTGGCCTCCTCACTTATGAACCATTCCCTTACATCGGTGACACATGTTGATGGCTGGAATACTCCTCGATCAGTCAGAATGTGTCTGCAGGAAATGCTTTTTTTGCCAGTGTATTTATGTATGTATTCTACAGACAGACCGAGCTGTACAGCTACTTCTAGAAACCAGTGCTGACAATCCACAGTATTACTGCGATTCCTTGAAGGCATGCTTGGTTACTACAGTAACTTCCTCCGGACCCTCCCAGAGCACAATTAAGTTGGTAGCAACCAACATGATCGCCAATGGGAAACTGGCAGGTAGGGCATGAAGGGTCTGTAATTTGTCTTATGTGTAGTGAAATAAATGTAGGTTCAGATAAAAACAACTAAGTGAGTTTAAGTAGTAAAATCCAGTTATTGATTAAAATGATGCTTATTCCCCACTGATATCTTGGCATAGGAAATGATATCAGTCTCCAGACCTTCGCCCAGTTGACAGAAGCATATAGTAATGTTCTTCTCAGGTTTGGATACTTTCCAAAGTGTCAATTGGAAATAATAAACCATATTAGCTAAATTCAGTGGAACATTATTATTAATCCTTATGATTATCTTAAAGTAATGTCAGTTGAGAAATGTTGTAGGATACCTGGAATTGTTTTATTTTTTTATTTTTTAAATAGCATAAACCTTTTTGGGAGGTGATGCTGTATACACTGCAGTTTAGATAAATGGCTTAAAGGGGTATTCCAGGCCAAAACTTTTTTTTATATATCAACTGGCTCCGGAAAGTTAAACAGATTTGTAAATTACTTCTATTAAAAAATCTTAATCCTTCCAATAGTTATTAGCTTCTGAAGTTGAGTTGCTGTTTTCTGTCTAACTGCTTTCTGATGACTCACGTCCCAGGAGCTGGGCAGCTTCTATGGGGATATTTTCCCATCATGCATAGCTCCCGGACGTGACATCATCATTGAGCAGTTAGACAGAAAACTTCAGAAGCTAATAACTATTGGAAGGATTAAGATTTTTTAATAGAAGTAATTTACAAATCTGTTTAACTTTCCGGAGCCAGTTGATATATAAAAAAAAGTTTTTGCCTGGAATACCCCTTTAAGATTCCAAAACTAAAGAGCCTCTTACTGATTATTAGCCAAACTGGCTGACTAGTGTCCTATGTAAAAGACCCACTGACCGGCCGATGAACAAGCAATTGCTCATTTGACGGCCGATCTCTGGGATTGTGTGTCCATAAAAATCATCACTGGTCCAGTGCACATCTCCCTGTATAAACAGATGTATGCAGGGGTGTGGAAAAAAAAAAAAAAAATACTTGTCCAAGGGACTAAAACGGAGCAGAATCTTTGTCCCTCATAATGATCCACTTGTCCTGGTACAAAATAATATTTACCAATATTGTATGTTAGGGATCGACCGATTTTCGGTATGGCAGATATTATTGGCCGATAATCACGATTTTGGGCATTATCGGTATCGGCAATTACCTTACCGATAAGCCGATAATGCACCGCACCAGGACCGCCCGACCCGCCCCACCGCGTCGCACCCCCCACTGCACCGCCCCGGCCCCATTGCCTCCCCCATCCCTGGTTTTATAATTACCTGTTCCCGGGGCCCACGCTTCTTCTTGCTCCTGCTGCATCCTCCGTTACGCTGTGCGCAGTGACGTGACGTGCGCGACGTGACGTCACAGTCAGTGCGCACAGTGACAGTTCAGGAGGATGCCACCGGAGCCAGATGTAGAGTGGACCACGGGAACAGGTAATTATAAAACCAGGGAGGCAATGGGGCCAGGGCGGTGCGGCGGGTCGGGGGGCGACTGTCGCGGCGGGGCGGTCGCGGTGCGGCGGGGCGGTGATAGGTCTCAGGACCCCCGGCCAGGCAGGGAGAGAGAAGCGGGTGGCGGCGGCGGTCTATGGCACCGCAAAAGCCACTGCAGTGCATTGATTTAAAGCGCCCGCTTTAAATCAATGATCTGCAGCGGTGTCGCGGGGGGATAAATAGCCGATAACTTATACCGGAATATCGGTATAAGTTATCGGCTATCGGCCCTAACCTCCACCGATTATCGGTATCAGCCCTAAAAAAACGATATCGGTCGATCCCTATTGTATGTATCTAAGGTCCTTATTAATAAAAACTTGATAGGCAGACCAGTATGTCACCCCATTAGGTGGATAGGGCTCCTGATAAGTATGTCTGCCCCATTAAAGGAATACTGCAGTGCAAAATAACTTATCCCGACCGCTGAGAAACCCCTTGACACCCCTTCCCCGATCTCTTGTAAGAGGCCCCGGCAGGAAGGGGGCTTGTCCGCATGACACTGCAGCCGACACGCCCTCCCCCCTTGTATCTCATAGATAACATTACGGAACATTACCTTTATGCCGACTGCTGAGGCCCTGTACAAGAGATTGGGGGGGAGGGTTGTCCCAGTGGTCAGACCCCCTCTGTCAGGCCTCCGCAATCTATCACTTATAGAGAGAAGTTATTTTGCACTACAGTATTCCTTTAAGTAGGTTGTCCCCCCTTTAGGTAGGTATGTCCTTTTATCAGGTAGGGATCAGGTAGGACCCCCTGTGCTATTATATTACCCCCCTCTGATGCCCCTTGTGCCATTATATTCTCCCCCTCTCTGATTCTCCCTGTGCCATGCCTGAAGAATGCCCCGTGCTAAATGCCTGAAGAATTCACCTGCCCGGCACCCAGAACTGCATGTCACGGGCGTCAGGCGATACAATTTCCGCAACACTGATGTAAGCGAAGGGGCACGTGAACGATCCAGTGATGGTCCTGGCCAAACAATTATTGCGCTGTGTTAAAGGCTTATAATACTGGAACAATAAAAGTATTGTTTTCTCTGTAGACGTCTGATGTAACTGTTTTATCCTTCACACAGAGGGGGTGCAGCTGCTCTGCCTTATAGACAAGGCTGCAGATGCCTGCCGCTACCTCCAGACATATAATGAATGGAACCACGCTGCCTGGCTTGCAAAGGTTAGTACTGCAGAAGAGAACATGAGCAAGGTAGATTTATAAGAGAATATATTAGCATATAATCTCATATAATCTGTGTGAGGTCACAAGCATGTGCAAGTGCATTAAATTGTCATCCTTTTGTGGTTCTAGTGTACCATCCATGGTTCTAGTGAGCCAGACTTTCATATTTATAGGATCTAATGGCAATCCTTAGTCTGGTTTAGTTGAACAGCAGTAGGTCAAAGCATTGTGACCCTAATACAGTGATATGATTTACAACAAGCCTCATGGAAATAGTAACAAAATATCTTTTCTACTATGGGAGAGGATTCTAGGCATGACCTGTGCAGAGGTCATTCTACAAGAAGGGGAAAGCTGAGCTTTAACCCCTTAAGGACATGCGCCATAAATGACGGCGAACCACATGTTTTCCAGGCTGATCAGGTTTCTGCCTGGCACCTCCTCCTACCCCCGGCCAATCGCAGGGGCGGGGGGTTAAAGTTGAAATCCCCCGCTCTGGAAGTCCAGGCAGAGCGGGGGAAAGATGGCGGTGAAGGTTGCCGGCCCCTGTTGAAGAGGGTGGCAATCCACAAAGTAGTCAGGTCGGCACTGTAGATATATGCGGGTGCCAGGTATCCAATGTAGGTGAATAAATCCCCGCACACCAAGATCTGCTGTTGGGTAACCTAACAGCAGATCTTGGTGTGCCGGGATTTCCTCACCTACGCTGTTGAAGAGGGGTCGGCGGCAGGCAGAATGCAGGTGGCGGAGACAGAGGCTGCAGTGAAGATCTGGTAAGTGATTTTGACTGCTGCCTTGTAGTTTCACAACTACAACTCTCGGCATGCCCAGACAGCCTTTGGTTCAGCATGCCTGGACTGTCTGGGCATGCTGGGAGTTGCAGTTTTGCAATATCTGGAGGGCTACAGTTTGTACACCACTGTATAGTAGTCTCCAAACTGTACACTTCCAGATGTTGCAAAACTACAACTCTTAGCATGCCCAGGCATGCTGAGCATTGTAGTTCTGCAACATCTGGCCCTTCAGATGTTGCTGAACTACAACTCCCACCATGCCTGGACAGTCTCGGAAGGGCACAGTTTGGAGACCACTAAACATTGGTGTTCAAACTGTGGCCCTCCAGATGTTGCAAAACTACAACTCCCAGCATGCCTAGACAGCCCAGGCATGCTGAGCGTTGTAGTTTGGCAACATCTGAAGGGCCAGATGTTGCAGAACTACAACTCCAAGCATACCTGGGCAGTATAGGCATGCTTGGAGTTAAAGTTTTGCAACATCTGGAGGGCCACAGTTGAGACCACTACACAGTGGTCTTTAAACTGTTCTCCAGTTGTTGCAAAACTACAACTCTCAGCATGTCCTTTACATTTCCAGGCTACAACTCTAAGCATGCATGGTCTGTCAGTGCGTGCTGGGAGTTGTAGTTTTGCAACATCTGGAGGCACACTGGTTGGGAAACACTATGTTTCCTAACTCAGTGTTTCCTTACCAGTGTTCCTCCAGCTGTTGCATAACTACAACTCCCAGCATGCACGATCTGTCAGTGCATGCTGGGAGTTGTAATTTTGCAACAGCTGAAGGTTTGCACACCCCCAAGTGAATGTAGAGGGTACACTCACACAGGCGGGGGTTTATAGCAATGAACTGCGCCAGCTGAAACTCGCAGAGGGAAACTCGCTGCAAACCCCTGCCTGTATGAATGTACCCTAAAAACACTACACCTACACAAAATAAAGGGTAAAAAACCACTACATATACACACCATTACGCTCCCCCCCCCCCCCCCAAAATAAAAATTAAAAATGTCTCGTATGACACTGTTTCCAAAATGGAGCCTCCAGCTGTTGCAAAATAACTCCCAGTATTGCCGGACAGCCATTGACTATCTGGGCATGCTGGGAGTCTTGCAACAGCCGGGGGCACCCTGTTTGGAAAAAACTGCCGTACAGTATTTTTGATGGAGGCGGCAAGCGCCATGCTTTCATCCGGGTCCGTCCCTTGCAAATCCCTAATGTTGGCCTCAAATGCGCATGGCGCTCTCACTCCGGAGCCCTGTCGTATTTCAAGGCAACAGTTTAGGGCCACATATGGGGTATTTCCGTACTCGGGAGAAATTGCGCTACAAATTTTCTGGGATTTTTCTCCTTTTACCCCTTATGAAAAGGTAAAGTTGGAGTCTACATCAGAATGTTATTGTAAAAAAATTAAATTTTTTACACTAAAATGCTGGTGTTGCCCCATAATTTTCATTTTCACAAGAGGTAAAAGGGGAAAAAAAATTTGTAACGCAATTTCTCCCTAGTACGGAAATACCCCATATATGGACCTAAAATGCTCTGCGGGCGCACAACAAGGCTCAGGAGTGAGAGCATACTATGTACATTTGAGACCTAAAATGGTGATTTGCACAGGGGTGGCTGATTTTACAGCAGTTCTGACATAAACACAAAAAAATAAATACCCACATGTGACCCCATTTTGGAAACTACACCCCCCACGAATGTAAAAAGGGGTATAGTGAGCATTAACACCCCACAGGTGTTTGATGAATTTTTGTTAAAGTTGGATGTGAAATTGAGAAAAAAAAAGAATTTCACTAAAATGCTGGTGTTACCCTAAATTTTTCATTTTCACAAGGAAAAATAGGAAAAAGGCCCCCCAAAAAGTAACCCCATTTCTTCTGAGTATGGGAATACCCCATATGTGGATGTAAAGTTCTCTGCAGGCAAACTACAATGCTCAGAAGAGGAGCGCCATTGGGCTTTTGGAGAGAGAATGTGTTCGGAATTGAAGGCCACATGTGTTTATAAAGCCCCCATAGTGCCAGAACAATGGAGCCCCCCCCCCCCCCCCATGTGATCCCATTTTGGAAACTACACCCCTCACGGAATGTCATAAGGGGTACAGTGAGAATTTACACCCCACAGGTGCCTGACAGATTTTTGGAACAGTGGTCTGTGAAAATGAAAAATGTAATTTTTCATTTGCACAGCCCACTGTTCCAAAGATCTGTCAAATGCCAGTTGGGTGTAAATGCTTACTGCACCCCTTATTAAATTCTGTGAGGGGGTGTAGTTTCCAAATGGGCTTGGTCCTTAAGGAGTCAAGCATTAGCTAATGTGAATGGTGTTTTTCCATATACTGGTTTAATCTTTTACTGTAATAATCCTGTATGTGATGATAAGGAGGAGACACTCGATAGTGATCAGTACAGAACAGGAAGTCTCAGCTTAATATTAGGCCTAGTGGCCAGAATGATAAGAATTTAGTATTATTTTATAATGTAGAAGGTAAAATAAAAAATAAAATAACAATCACCAAAAATTCTTTAAAAATATGGTTAACATAAAAACTTAAAGGTAATTTGTTATGAAAAATAACCTATCACTTAAATTAACTGGACAACATGGTCATGTGGTGATTGCATTACTGAGGTCTAGTAAACATGGAGTAGCTGAGCTGTGAAGCTGTGTGCATAGAGCACAAAATGTGTATGCCTTAGTATGAAATCTCAAACATACTTAACTTGCATGTTAAAGTTAGACCTGTCTGTAGCCATGTGCATGAAAAAGGAAATAAAAACATGCAGTAAAACAAGAATGCATCAAAATTTTTTGTGGGATTCCAGCCTCACAGTGCTCGACCTATCTCTTTATCAGGTGCGACTGAATCCAGAGGAATGTGCAGAGGTCATGAAGCGATGGGTTGACCATCTCTGTTCACCGCACATCAACCAGAAATACAGAGCAATCCTTGTTCTCCTTTCCCTTGGCTGCTTCAAAAAAGTTATTGAGATGCTACACAGGTAAAGTTATATACATATAGAGTATCACGTAGGAAAAGAAAGACAGAGTCAAGCATGTCTACCTGTTATTTCTTTGTTATGCTGTACCCTGGACAGTAAAACAGTAACACAAGCATAGACTACCCGAGAAGATGGTATTAACCCCCTTACTACCCTAGAACTCAAACTTTTTTTTTGTTACTTGTTGAATAAACTTGGACGTGTCGTCTAATGCATTTTTTAATCTGCAAATCTCTTGCAAACTCCTGGAAAATGTCTTTAAAGTGCTAAAACCTGTACCTTTTTAAAACCATTTTGGCTTTAGATTATAGTATTCATTTCTTATCCTGCTCTACTTTAAATTGACCATGGGCTTAAAGAGATTTTCTGAGATCCATTACTGTGCAGAACATCAAGAAATAAATATTCCTTACAGTACATTTCGGTGGAAGTGATGTCACTACCTGGAGATCTGGCAGTGGGGGAAGAAGCAGACAGACTGCTCTTATGTATTATTGGGGAAATACGGGAAAACCTTGAGTACAGCTTGTTATGACTAGGAACAATTTGACACCAGGAAAAAAAAAAAGTTGTCTCCTCCTTTGCAGGTCAAAGCCTGCTCAATTTACATATGACTGGCATATGCTGGTCACGTGAGTGCTCAGTTGGTGCTTGCGCTCTATGCAGAAAGCAGAGCGCTCACATGACCAACTACGGAAGTCACTAGGATGTGGAGACACAGAACATGCATATATATGAGCCGGCAGGGCTCCGCCTTGTGTGCGCAGTTCAGGGAATAAAGAATGGGATTTTATAGGGGACATATCTCCATACCTACAGAGTGGATTTTAGAAAGTGACCCATCATCTGACTCCTGTTCACCCGCACTATAACCCAGTGTATTTAATGTTGATGAAGAGGCTGACTGTTTTTCTTTAAGCTTCACAGGCAGTGGTGTTTTGGCTATCGCCCCCAGACAATCTCCTTCTCTGTTTAGCATCCCAGGCACTGCTTATGAACATACTGTTGTTATTCTTTGTCCCCAGTGATATCTTCAAAAAAGAGAATTATAGTACTCATAAGCCCTGATTTACTAAGAGTGTCGGGTTATTTTCAGAGTGTTCTTTTTTTCAGAGTATTCTTTTTTTCTCACACGTATTTTTCAATGTTTCGCACAAGTCGGCAATTTCAGTAATTCACAATTTTTCTGGTGGGTTTTTAAATACAACTGTCGGGTTTTCAGGAAAATGTCGGGAACACGCCCCTAATTATGCAAACCACGCCCATTTCATTGGGTTAAAAAATACTCCAAGTAATTGGGAAAACTGTCGGTTTTTTACCAGTAAAATGTGTCGCACAAAGTGTCGCAGAGGACCTGCGACACAAATTGTGTTGCATAACCCGATAGTCGTTATCCCGTTAGTAAATCAGGGTCTTTATGTTATTTTTGTCCGATTGTTCATCTCACAGCTTACCGTCACTTTGTTCCGAAGTTATGTTTCCTTCCTGACAGTGTTTTGCTCTGTGTTTGTTTTTGTCAACATTTGTCCCTTGCTTTTCCCGCTTTTGGGGATCTCTGTGCTCATAGATCCGGTATATCTTGCAGCGTTGGAGACGTCATGCTTTTGTGTCTTAGTGTCTGTTCCCTAGTGGCAGCACTTTTTTTCTAAACTGTAAGTGTATGGAAAAAGTTTTTGTTATATCTTGATATCCTGCACATTAAATAGCTTTTTCTGAATTTCAGCTGGATCTTGGAAAACCTCTTTTATAAATCTTTGGCAGCAGTATGTGTGCATACTTTTAGAACAGGTGGAAATAAAAATGCCTTACAGGATGAAAGACCTTGAGACTGCAGCGACCTGTTTAGCTTCTCTCTGACAGTGCCACTCCCAACCAGATGCTGTCTTTAGTATTGCATCACAGCCATTTTCAGTTGAATTGGGATTTGTTTCATTTCTTGCACAGCTTGGGGTTGGGAATGATGCTGTATTGGCAAAAAATGGAAACAGTTGTTGTAGGCATTGAATCCAGCTTGGCTTTGGATTGCTACGTTTTAATGTAGTTCCTTAATAGCAGCTGGAGAAAAACAGGGTATCAAAGAGCTCGTTCACACAGCCATCTGCCCCCATTAATAAATGCCCGTTATCAATCCATTTCATAATTTTTCAAACAGCTTGCAAACGGCTGTAAAATAATCCCATTGATGTCAACGGGATTTTTTTACAATCCGTTATCACCCTTTTACTTCCTGTTCCGTTTTATGTGACGTGGGAAAAGACGGTGCATGCAGTATTTTTTCTCCCATCAAAAATAACGGTATATAAACGGATATTATAAATTTAACATTGAAGTCTATAGCAAATGAATAAGCCTTTAATGTCATCCATTTTCACTCTGTTTATAATATCCGTTTTTGAACCGTTCTTACTTCTGCTGAAGAGGTGACATCAGCAGTCTTCTGCAGTGCTGAGGGACCACTACTACTCCCATCATGGAACAGACTTGTTTCCATGATGGAAGTAGTCATTCACTGGCTGTGGGAGTCTGCAGACAGCTGGGGAGGCTACTTTAGTGTTTGTATTACTACCCCCATCATGGAACAGAGTCTGGTTCTGCGATGAGCAGTGGGGAATAGACTGACATATCCCCGCTGTGCACTCTGGTTGTGCTTGGAGCAGGGCAGCAGCGGGGACATGTTGGGGACTGGCGGCAGTGAATGAATGAAGTAGCGCACAGGGGGACTGGTCCCTCCATTCCTGGCTGCTCATTTCTGTCAGGTACAGAGATGAGCAGCGGGAATGGACTGACATGTCCCTGCTGTACGCTGTGATAGCGCTAGAAGACCGGGCAGCAGGGAAATAATTTAGAATACAATATATACATGGGGGAATAAAAGGATTATACAAAAGTCGGGGGGATGATTATATGGTCGTTATGCACACTATAAGTTTAAAAACCCCGCCGGGAGCCCTGAATGGCTCCTTGGTGCCAACCATTTAGGGCTCTTGGCGGGGAATTTAAAAATGAAAGTAAAAGTACACTGTACATCGCAGGGTTGCGAAGCATGCTCCCCTGTTTAATAACTTGTGATTGCATCTGGTCTCAGAAGTGAGACCCAGTGTGATCAATCACTCAGCCCCGGAATTACTACCCCCATCATACAACAGACTCTGTTCCTTGATGGGGGTAGTAGTACAAACACTAATGTAGCCTCCCCAGCTGCCGGCACACTCCTGCAGCCAGGGAACTACTACTCCCATTATGTAAACAAGTCTGTTCCATGATTGGAGTAGTAGTAGTCCTGGCTGAAGGAGTCTGTAGGCAGCTGACTTTTCATACTAACGGATTAAAAGCGGATGCAAAAGGATGCCACTAAATGGCATTCTTTTGCATCAGTTTGCATCCGTTAGCAGTGTAGTACGTTTAGGGGGCAGTGACGGAAGAAAAGCGGGACGGAAGACTACGGCCATGTGAACGTAGCCTAAGTCTGAGACTGATGTTTGCATTTCAGAGGATATGGTTCTATGCATAAAGTCAGAGAATGTTTCTATTGTTTTTCAGCATGAGGTGTTTTGACCGTGCTGCCTTGTTTTTGGAAGCCTGTCTGCAGAACTCCGCAATTGAAATCAGCGATGAGACCAATATCCTTTTCTTTCTTTCTAAGGCTAACTGTAAGTCTACATACATTGTAATCCGGTAAATACCGTAAGTATGGAGACATAAAGACTTGTTAATGTGTACATTTTGCTTAAGGTTTGGTGACTAAAAACAGATTCTTCATAACTGTCATGGCTTTATTAAATACAAAAGCTATGCTGCTAGCGTGAACAGATCTTCTGCTTAAAAAATACCTGTCATTAGCAAAAACTTTTTATATAATGTAGATAATGGCATTATATGTATATTTCTAATATACATTAGTTAAAAAATGTGTTTATTTTTAGGTGAAGAATTGCTGTCCCCTCAGCTATTGCCTGTGTGTCTCTGTGCGGGGACTAAATACAGGAAGTGAGGGCAGGACAAGCAGGGCTCTGTGCAGGCTCCTGGATTGTCAATCAGCCTGCTGTGTGAGTCTGGACATGGCACGCCTTAGTGCACAGAGACACACAGTCAATAGCGGTAAGGGCAAAAATATACACATTTTTTTTAAACCAATGTATATCACAAATATATATGTAATGTTATTTTCTACATTATATCTCAGCCCCACCCTCTTGAGAGAACCAGATTTCATAGTTTGTGCCTTCACTGGTGAGTAATTCTCCCTTTAGTGTTGAGAGCTGGGAGGTGTGTGCAGCTTCAGCCAATCGCACACTGAATCTCTCTCCTAACAGAGCAGGAGGGTGGGGGCTGCTGTCAGAGAGGGAGCTGTGAGGAGCTGGATGACAGCGAGAACAGAGCTGCAATTGCTTCCGTAAAATTTAGTATTCGTGCTGAAGAGGGAGTGAAGGAGGGCAAAGAATATCAGGCAGTCATAGAAGACAAACCTCAAGGACAGTAATAAGAATAATAATAATAATAATAATAATATATTTGATACAGAGACTGTGCTTCAATTAACAATAACAATTATTTATTTAAAATAGTATAAAAACACATGTCATTTCCTCTCACAGGGCCCTTGTGTGAGGAATACTTTAATAAAATTCACATACAATAGGCAAATTAGTATGCACACTCCTATGGTGAATTTTAAATGAATATTCTGTAACTATAATAGTACATAGTCACTCGCAGATCGCAGACTGATGGTAATACGCTTGCAGAATGGGAAAACAACATTCCTAAACATCATAGGTTGACCTATATTCACACCTAGTGGGGGTGCGCATTTGTGTGAAACTCTTATTTGTGATATAAATACGCACCCCACTAGGTGTGAATATAGGTCAACCTATGATGTTAAGGAATGTTGTTCTCCCATTCTGCAAGCGTATTACCATCAGTCTGCGATCTGCGAGTGCCTGCCGGCACTCTCAACTCAGCGGGAGGGGATGGGACTATTCCATAGTGAAGCTGGTAATATTTCCTCTTTTTCACAGATGACAGGACTGTATACTGCAGTATTATCAGTTCAGTATATGGACCATTCTATCATTTATTTCATCACCATTGCACCATAATTACTATTCCTGGATAAATCAATGCCAGACTATGTATTATTATAGTTACAGAATACTAATTTAAAATCCACCATAGCAGCGTGCATACTAATTTGCCTATTGTATGTGAATTTTATTAAAGTATTCCTCACACAAGGGCCCTGTGAGAGGAAATTACATGTATTTTTATACAGTCTCTGTATTAAATATATTATTATTATTATTATTACTGTCCTTGAGGTTTGGACTACGCTTTTTTTCTTCATAATTCAATTTTATTATACTACACCTTGGGTATAGGTCTCTGCCCAATTAACCTCAGCCAGTGACTAATTGTGAGCTGCACAATTATTAGTTGTCCATAGAAGACAGCAGGGGCCACAGGAGCCATTCATATCAGGCAGGATCATTTACAGGGAAACTATCCAGGCAGTGTGGTTGGTTTTGGATCTTTTTATTTAAATTTTTTATTTTTTTTGTGAGCTGCACAAATATTAGTTAGCCATAGAAGACAGCAGGGGCCACAGGAGCCATTCATATCAGGCAGGATCATTTACAGGGAAACTATCCAGGTAGTATGGTTGCTTTTCTGAATCACCCCTTTAAAGGACATCTGTAGTGCTCTGAACTTTATCCCCCAAGGATAGAGGATAAGTTTTAGATTGCGGGGGGTCCGAGCGCTGGGGCCCCCCGCGATCTCCTATACAGGGCTGCGGCAATGTACTGGAAAGGGGGCGCTCTGTCCCCACATGACGCAGCAGCCGGCACGCCCTTCCATGAATCCCATAGAGATACATGGAGGGGCGTGCCGGCTGCCGCCTCATGCGGGGACAGAATGCCCCCTTTCCTGTACATTGCCACGGCCCCATACAGGAGATCGCGGGGGGCCCCAGCACTTGGATCCCCTGCGATCTAAAATGAAGGATAAAGTTCAGAGCACTACAGATGTCCTTTTAAGTGCCTTTTACATGGGGCAATTGTCCATTTTTTTCTTTAATTTTTTTTTCAAACAGATCTGTCAGGATGCCTTTACATATTTGGGATAACAATGATCAATGTAAAAGATCAGTGTGTGCAGTGATATAGTCCCCTATGGGAGCTATAACACTGCAAAAAAAAAGTGAAAAAAAAAGTTAATAAAGATCATTTAACCCCTTCCCTAATAAAAGTTTGAATCACACCCCCCCCCCCTTTTCCCATTAAAAAAAAAAAAACTGTGTAAATAAAAATAAACGGGTATCGCCGCATGCGGAAATGCCTGAATTATAAAAATATACCATTAATCAAACCGCATGGTCAATGGCGTACACGCAAAACAATTCCAAAGTACAAAATAGCATATTTTTGGTCACTTTTTATATCATGAAAAAATTTATAAAAAGCTATCAAAAAGTATGATCAATACAAAAATGGTACCACTAAAAACTTCAGATCACGGCGCAAAAAATGAGACCTCATACCGCCCCATACGCGGAAAAATAAAAAAAGTTATAGGGGTCAGAATATGACAATTTTAAACATATAAATTTTCCTGCATGTAGTTATGATTTTTTCCAGAAGTACGACAAAATCAAAGCTATATAAGTAGGGTAGCATTTTAATCGTATGGACCTACAGAATAAAGAGAAGGTGTCCTTTTTACCAAAAAAATGTACTGTGTAGAAACGGAAGCCTCCAAAAGTTACAAAATGGCATTTTTCTTCAATATTGTCGCACAATGATTTTTCTTTCTGTTTCGCCGTCGATTTTTTGGGTAAAATGACAGATTTCATTATAAAGTAGAATTGGTGGCGCAAAAAATAAGCCATCATATGGATTTTAAGGTGCAAAATTGAAAGAATTATGATTTTTTTAATGGTAAGGGGGAAAAAATGAAAGTGCAAAAACGGAAAAACTCCGGGTCCTTAAGGGGTTAAACTAAAAAATGAACCATCTCCAGAAAGCTCCCATGCTCTCCCAGTGGCAGATGCGTGCTGCCAGAAATTATATTCTCTGTAGTTGTATGAAGGAAAGCTTCATCACCTAATCTATACAGGTCTAAAAACTGATTTATTTTAAAATGTATATTAAGAGTGAAACAGTAGAAACAGTTTATGCTGTACAGATGTGTGTGTTTAGTCTATGGACATGCTGTGTACATTGAAACATATGGATATTTATAATGAAACAGAACACAGCCTTGTAACCAAGGTTCCCAAGATCTCTGTCGTAGCTTTCAGTAAAGAGAACTCCTCCATAGACTGTGCTGTATTGATTGGTGTGTAAATAACCTAACTAGATATCCATATGGCTATCTCCAAGATATCAGCACTGGGATGTGACTGAAATATACAATCATAGCCGTAAATGTTGGCACCCCTGAAGTTTTTCAAGAAAATTAAGTATTTCTTGCAGAAATGGAATGCAGTAACACATGTTTTGCTATACACATGTTTATTCCCTTTGTGTGTATTGGAACTAAACAAAAAAAAGGGAGGAAAGAGAATTGGACATAATGTCACACCAAACTCCAAAAATGGGCTGGACAAAATTATTGGAAGGTAGAAAAATGTCCAGCATCTATTTATTGTAGATTCACACAGCAAACAGCAACACGGATCATGGAGTAGAGTGACGCGTTTCAGCAACCTTAGTTGCCTTAGTCATACCAAGGTGTACTCGGATCCATCTGGCCCTTATAATGGGCAGCTCCGCCCTCCCCCACCAGGTGAAAACACCTGAATGGACCAGGGCGGCGCATATCCATACACAAGGACCAGACTGACGCCTGTGTTCACACTAGACAAAGAAGAACACAATAAACAATGTAGATCACAAGTAAAAACTAACTGTGAGATATCACAGACAGACCAAAATACAATCAAAATTCCTAGGGATAAAGAATGACAAACTTGTGTAAGAAACATAATAATAAATCAATGACTTAAAATTACACAGTAATATACATTGTCAGTCACACCCTTTATGTGTTCAAGTTTATCAATGCTGGACACAGTATAGAACCAATACCAGCATTAATGAAACATTAAGCCAAGTCGCCAAATACTTATAAATGATGTTAGTGTATTAGAAAAAAGGAGGGACTTGACACAAATAGGCTGGTAAGAATACTTAAAAATGTATGAACCAATTAAAAACTAGTCCCGTGGATTTGGCCCACATCCGAAAAAGGTAAATACAGAAAAATTCATAAGCTGATATTAATTTAAATGTAGATGCTAACAATCGGTATGAACGGGTGTGGGACAATCCATGAGGCCACTAATCCAAAGTCTATATGTCACAAAACCACATATTATTGGATATGATACATTTATAGTATTGAATTAGAGAACATATGTTGTGGCAGATATAGAACTGAGGAAGATACCAACTAAGAGGACGAGAGGACTATAAACTATAGAGAACTGAATTGTTAAGCCTAATATGTAGAAGGGAACATCCGAGATTGCTATATTGTATAAGGAGCAGTAACGTCCCTATGTATATAGGTTTAGCAAGGGGATAGGAACAGGGGCAGCACATCAAGTAACAGATTCAAAAATAAGATGAACTGTTAGTACTTATGCCTTATCATATATAAATCTAATAGTATAACATGGTGTCCTGCCTTTTGTTCAGACCCCTCGGAGACCTAGTATCAAGTTTTAAAATCCAAAAGACCTCGCGGTCAAGTAACTTTTTTCTATGGTCTCCGCCGCGCAAAGGCATAGTAACTTTTTCTATGCCCTGAACATATAGGCTATGAATTGACCCAGAGTGTTTCTCTGCACAATGTCTGCTCACCATGGATACGTGCCGGGAGTTAAAGTGGGGGATGTCAACATGGTTCCCAGAGGACTACGACTGAGAAAGTTTCCCACTACTTTGTTTGGGGATCAATTTAAGGCTGATTGGGAACAACTTATGACAGAATCATCACTTAAATTCATGAATCTAATTATTGCCTATGAAGAACAAGCTCTGTTGGAAGCTGGCGAAAATATTACAAAATTACAACTGTCACTGCAACAATATGAAAATCACCCTGCTTTCATGGAACATGACAGTAAAATTAAAGATAATATCGCTAAAGCTGAGTCAGTCATCACAGAGGTTAAACAGAAAAAGTTCATGAGGGACCTGCAGGATTATCAAACCAGTGCGGTTTATCAGTGGCCAACAATGGATAACAGATCCAACCCTAAATCCATCTTAAAAAAGGGTCGGGGACGTAAGCATACCTCCAAGAACAAGAATTCCACTTCCATTAAATATTCCAAAGTCAGTTTTACATGTACTGATGGTGACTCTATGGACTCTGGAGATCAGACCGATGCCTCTGGACCTGTCACTCCGGTGGCTTCCTCCTCCCCTTTACCAACGTCATCTAAGGTATCGGTGAGTCGCTCTACGTCATCAAAAAACGCCGAGCGGGGATGAAGCACCGGGCGTCCAAGAAGGAGCCTGCGGTCTTACAGGAGGAGGTGAGCACAATACCCGTTTTCAACTTATCGGCAAAGACATTATCTCCTTATGAACTGAGTGTCCTTTGAAAAGGGCTTACCTTTGCGCCATCCTGTCGCTTCAACTTATTCAATACTTTGTTGGACATAAATAAGTTAGTAAGAGACATTACGATCAAAAAGCACTTTCATAATATGTCTGATAGTCATGTTAATGCCGATATAAGTAGTGATCTGAATACAATTAATTCGCATGAAAATGAGGCTATGTCTGTTGATTACATTACAGGTACTAGTGCGTTCCCTTCTAGGTCTAATACCCGTCAGCATGTATATACTTTCAGTGATCAATGTATTGCTTCTGAATTACAACAACTGTATAATATGTCTCATGCTGATGGGGTACCGGATTATGTCGAGGACTCCCGTCCTTGACCACTTCCAAGAGGTAGTGGAACGGGAGTTATTGACGTTATCAAAAAAGAAAAATAGGAAATTAGCTGGTGATCTATCCCCCCAGGTGAAGATAGCTCTCGACCATCTCAGCAAGTCGGACGATATCATCGTCCGGCAGGCTGACAAAGGGGGGGCGGTTGTAGTCCTTGACAAAGGACTATACCGCAAACTGAACATGACCATGTTGCAAGATACCAACACCTACAAAACATTATCCGGTGATCCCACCTGTTCCTTTAGACCTATGCTAGACAACCTTGTGGACCTTGGGGTAGCCAATGGATTTATTGATCAGCGTCAAGCTGAGTATATTAAAATTAAACATCCGGTTATTGCTATATTCCATTCGCTCCCCAAGGTTCACAAGGGTGTATTCCCCCCACCCATGAGACCAATTGTGGCAGGGATATCTTCCCTCAATGAAAGAATGTGCTCATGGGTGGATAATCTGCTACAACCACTGATCGGACAAATTCCGGGTTATATTAAAGACACCGGACACATTTTGACTATGTGTGAGGATATAACTTGGCAAGATAACTATATATGGATAACTGCTGATGTCACCTCCCTTTATTCAGTTATACCTCACACATTAGTCAAACCTGCATTGGACTGGTTTTTGAAAACATATTCGCAATATTCTGCTGATTTATGCGAATATGTTATCTTAGTGGTAGAGTTTCTACTAACACATAATTTTTTCAAATCTGACCAGCATTTTTTCCTGCAAACAACTGGAGCGTCGATGGGGGCGAAGTTCTCCCCCTCTCTCGCCAACATTTACATGTGTTGGTGGGAGAGGGAGATTATCTTCGCCCCCAGCAATCCTTACTCTTCATCTATTTTATTTTACGGCCGCTACATCGACGACCTCATATTCATATGGGATTCGGATGTGGCGGCCGTGGAACCATTTTCAGATTATTTAAATGACAACGCTCTCAACTTGAAATTCACTGTGTCATCTCATGTCCCCACTGTCTCCTTCCTGGACCTGTACTTGACTGGTGATATCATTACCAGAAAGATTGTGACGTCCACATACAGAAAGGAGACTAATGTGAATTCCATCCTACGAGCTGATTCGTGTCATCCCGCCCACGTGACCAAGAATTTACCCGTGGGGGAGATGATACGTGCCAGACGTAATTGTTCTAGACAGGAGGACTTTGATCGTGAGATCGGAGTTAGCTCATCCCGTTTGAGATCAAGGGGCTACCACGATCGACACATCCAACGGGCGATAAATATTGCCCGCGACCGTGATCGCCCAAAACTTCTGTCTGGTGGGAGGAGACAGTCTTACCCCACCAGCGATGATGATGTGGTGATACAAAGACATCATCCAATTACATTTGTGACCCAGTATAGTGATGACTTTCATGCTATCCGCAATATAGTACAGAAATACATTCCCATGATCTCAGGTGATCCCTCTTTCTCTGAAATATTTAGCGGTGGGTTCAGATGTATATCTAAGAAAGCCAGAACTATATCTAACAAAGTGTCTACTAGTCTCTTTTTGAATACTAGGAGTCACAAGACCAATTGGTTGCGACACCAGGGCTCGTTTGGATGTGGCCATGGCAGGTGCACCTGCTGTTCTGTTATGCTCAACAGCACGAGCTTTGTGTCAGCATCCAATGGTGAGCAATTTAATATGACACAATTTGTCAATTGCAACACGCACCATGTCGTATATCTCATTACGTGCCGGGAGTGTAACATCCAATATGTGGGGTGCACGACGGGTGCCCTGAAAGTGAGAATTCGGAGGCACCTGTCGGACATCCCCCACTTTAACTCCCGGCACGTATCCATGGTGAGCCGACATTGTGCAGAGAAACACTCTGGGTCAATTCGTAGCCTATATGTTCAGGGCATAGAAAAAGTTACTATGCCTTTGCGCGGCGGAGACCATAGAAAAAAGTTACTTGACCGCGAGGTCTTTTGGATTTTAAAACTTGATACTAGGTCTCCGAGGGATCTGAACAAAAGGCAGGACACCATGTTATACTATTAGATTTATATATGATAAGGCATAAGTACTAACAGTTCATCTTATTTTTGAATCTGTTACTTGATGTCCTGCCCCTGTTCCTATCCCCTTGCTAAACCTATATACATAGGGACGTTACTGCTCCTTATACAATATAGCAATCTCGGTTGTTCTCTTCTACATATTAGGCTTAACAATTCAGTTCTCTATAGTTTATAGTCCTCTCGTCCTCTTAGTTGGTATCTTCCTCAGTTCTATATCTGCCACAACATATGTTCTCTAATTCAATACTATAAATGTATCATATCCAATAATATGTGGTTTTGTGACATATAGACTTTGGATTAGTGGCCCTCACTTTTTCCTCCATTATATGTTTTTCTATAGAACCTAAACATCCTTTCATGGATTGTCCCACACCCGTTCATACCGATTGTTAGCATCTACATTTAAATTAATATCAGCTTATGAATTTTTCTGTATTTACCTTTTTCGGATGTGGGCCAAATCCACGGGACTAGTTTTTAATTGGTTCATACATTTTTAAGTATTCTTACCAGCCTATTTGTGTCAAGTCCCTCCTTTTTTCTAATACACTAACATCATTTATAAGTATTTGGCGACTTGGCTTAATGTTTCATTAATGCTGGTATTGGTTCTATACTGTGTCCAGCATTGATAAACTTGAACACATAAAGGGTGTGACTGACAATGTATATTACTGTGTAATTTTATTGATTTATTGTTATGTTTCTTACACAAGTTTGTCATTCTTTATCCCTAGGAATTTTGATTGTATTTTGGTCTGTCTGTGATATCTCACAGTTAGTTTTTACTTGTGATCTACATTGTTTATTGTGTTCTTCTTTGTCTAGTGTGAACACAGGCGTCAGTCTGGTCCTTGTGTATGGATATGCGCCGCCCTGGTCCATTCAGGTGTTTTCACCTGGTGGGGGAGGGCGGAGCTGCCCATTATAAGGGCCAGATGGATCCGAGTACACCTTGGTATGACTAAGGCGACTAAGGTTGCTGAAACGCGTCACTCTACTCCATGATCCGTGTTGCTGTTTGCTGTGTGAATCTACAATAAATATCATCTTGCATCGTGCTTTTGTGCTGGACATTTTTCTACCTTCCATTTATCCGTCCTCGTGGTGTCCGCACGAGTCCGTGCACTGAGGTGGCGGTGGTGAGCTGGACGACCTTTCATTTCTCATGACAAAATTATTGGCACCCTTAACTTAATATTTGGTTGCACAACCTTTGGAAAGAATAACTGAAATCAGTCGCTTCCTATAACCATCAATAAGCTTCTTACACCTCTCAGCCGGAATGTTGGACCACTCTTCCTTTGCAAACTGCTCCAGGTCTCTCTTATTGGAAGGGTGCCTTTTCCCAACAGCAATTTTAAGATCTCTCCACAGGTATTCAATGGGATTTAGATCTGGATTTATTGAACTCTCAAACACTTTGTTGCCATCCATTTCTGGGTTATTTTTGAAGTATATTTGGGGTCATTGTCCTTCTGGAACACCAAAGATCTCGGACGCAGACCTAGCTTTCTGACACTGGGCTGTACAGTGCGACACAAAATCCATTGGTAATCCTCGGATTTCATAATGCCTTGCACACATTCAAGGCACCCAGTGCCAGAGGCAGCAAAACAACTCCAGAACATCATTGAACCTCCACCATATTTCACTGTAGGTACTGTGTTCTTTTCTTTGTAGGCCTCATTCGGTTTTCGGTAAACAGTATCTTGGTCTCATCTGTCCACAAGACATTTTCCCAGAAGGATTTTGGCTTACTCAAGTTCATTTTAGCAAATGTAGTCTTGCTTCTTTATGTCTCTGTGTCAGGAGTGGGGTCCTCCTGCGTCTCCTGCCATAGCGTTTCAATTCATTTAAATGTTGACGGATAGTTTGCACTGACACTGATGCTCCCTGAGCCTGCAGGACAGCTTGAATATCTTTGGAACTTGTTTGGGGCTGCTTATCCACCATCCGGACTATCCAGCGTTGACACCTTTCATCAATTTTTCTCTTCTATCCACTCCCAGGGAGATTAGCTACAGTGCCATGAGTTGCAAACTTCTTGATAATGTTGCGCACTGTGGACAAAGGCAAATCTAGATCTATGGAGATGGACTTGTAACCTTGAGATTGTTGATATTTTTCCACAATTTTGGTTCTCAAGTCCTCAGACAGTTCTCTTCTCCTCTTTCTGTTGTCCATGCTTAGTGTGGCACACACAGACACACAATGCAAAGACTAAGGCTGGGTTCACACTACGTTTTGTCCCATACGGGAGCGCATACGGCAGGGGGGGAGCTAAAAGCTCGCGCTCCCGTATGTGACCGTATGCGCTCCCGTATGTCATTCATTTCAATGAGCCGACCGGAGTGAAACGTTCGGTCCGGTCGGCTCATTTTTGCGCCGTATGCGCTTTTACAACCGGACCTAAAACCGTGGTTGACCACAGTTTTAGGTCCGGTTGTAAAAGCGCATACGGCGCAAAAATGAGCCGACCGGACCGAACGTTTCACTCCGGTCGGCTCATTGAAATGAATGACATACGGGAGCGCATACGGTCACATACGGGAGCGCGAGGTTTTAGCTCCCCCTGCCGTATGCGCTCCCGTATGGGACAAAACGTAGTGTGAACCCAGCCTAAGTGAGCTTCTCTCTTTTTATCTGCTTTCAGGTGTGATTTTTATATTGCCCACACCTGTTACTTGCCCCAGGTGAGTTTATAGGAGCATCACATGTTTGAAACAATCTTATTTTTTCACAGTTTTTAAAGGGTACCAATAATTTTTTCCAGCCCATTTTTGGAGTTTGGTGTGACATTATGTCCAATTTTTTTTCCTCCCTTTTTTGGTTTAGTTCCAATACACAGGGAATAAACATGTGTATATGAAAACATGTGTTACTGCAATCCTTTTCTGTGAGGAATACTTGGCCATGACTGTAATGTAATTGCAGTGTATTAAAACTTAATAGCTCTTTGATTAAAGAACATAACTGTAATAAACGTATGACAACCTCATAATTAAGTTACATGAAACCCTGGCCTACAGAGGTTTGCTGTCTGAATACAGAGACACTTGTATATTCAGAAAAGGTAAGTATCACATCAGGTTGTAATGGCAATATGTGGTCAGCCTCAAATGTCTCTGGACTTAGCGGATCAACACTAATACTTGTTAAGGAGAACCTATGGTCTCAACTGACCTGTCTGTTTTAGTAAATACAGTGACCCCCCGACCTACGATGGCCCTGACATACGATCATTTCAACATACGATGTCCTCTCAGAGGCCATCGCATGTTGAAGGCAGCATCAACATACGATGCTTTTGTATGTCGGGGCCATCGCATAAACGGCTATCCGGCAGCGCTGACTGCTTCAGCTGCCATCGGATAGCCGTTTAAGGTGCCCCGTGTGGTTCGCTGACAATCACTTACCTGTCCTCAGGGCTCCGGCGCGTCCCTTTCGGGATCCCCTGCATCGTCTGCGCTCTCCATCGTCGTCATCACGTCGCTGCGCACGCCATCCCGTCATCCAATAGGAGCGGCGTGCGTAGTGACGTGATGGCGGCGACGGACAGCTAGGATGCCGGGAAGCAGAGGCCTTGCCGGAGCGTCGGGGACGCGGCAACAGCGATGGAAGGTGACATCCAGGGCAGGGGTGACGTTCCAGAGTGGCGGGGACAGGTGAGTACAACCTTTAATACCAGTGGTCTTAAACCTGCGGACCTCCAGATGTTGCAAAACTACAACTCCCGGCTTGCTGGGTGTTGTAGTTTTGCAACATCTGGAGGTCCGCAGGTTGTAGACCACTGTCCTATACCTTACATTGCACGGATACCTCAACATACGATGGTTTCCACAAACGATGGTCCATTTGGAATGGATTACCATCGTATGTTGAGAGACCACTGTACTTGTATTCCCTATGACCCTATGAAGTAACAACTCTAGAACATCTTTGCTTCGGGTCCATGCACAGTATGGAATATCTGCCTGGAGAATTTCAGAGCAGACATCTTGTGTTTAACCCCTTAACCCCTTAAGGACCAGGCCATTTTATACCTTAAGGACCGGAGCGTTTTTTGCAATTCTGACCACTGTCACTTTAAACATTAATAACTCTGGAATGCTTTTAGTTATCATTCTGATTCCGAGATAGTTTTTTCGTGACATATTCTACTTTAACTTACTGGTAAAATTTTATGGTAACTTGCATCCTTTCTTGGTGAAAAATCCCAAAATTTGATGAAAAAAATGAAAATTTTGCATTTTTCTAACTTTGAAGCTCTCTGCTTGTAAGGAAAATGGATATTCAAAATATATTTTTTTTGGGTTCACATATACAATATGTCTACTTTATGTTTGCATCATAAAATTTATGAGTTTTTACTTTTGGAAGACACCAGAGGGCTTCAAAGTTCAGCAGCAATTTTGAAATTTTTCACAAAATTTTCAAACTCACTATTTTTCAGGGACCAGTTCAGTTTTGAAGTGGATTTGAAGGGTCTTCATATAAGAAATACCCCATAAAAGACCCCATTATAAAAACTACACCCCCCAAAGTATTCAAAATGACATTCAGTAAGTGTATTAACCCTTTAGGTGTTTCACAGGAATAGCAGCAAAGTGAAGGAGAAAATTCAAAATCTTAATTTTTTACACTCGCATGTTCTTGTAGACCCAATTTTTTAATTTTTGCAAGGGGTAAAAAGGAGAAAATTTTTACTTGTATTTGAAACCCAATTTCTCTCGAGTAAGCACATACCTCATATGTCTATGTTAATTGTTCGGCGGGCGCAGTAGAGGGCTCAGAAGGGAAGGAGCGACAAATGGTTTTTGGGGGGCATGCCGCATTTAGGAAGCCCCTATGGTGCCAGGACAGCAAAAAAAAACACATGGCATACCATTTTGGAAACTAGACCCCTCAGGGAACGTAACAAGGGGTAAAGTGAACCTTAATACCCTACAGGTGATTCACGACTTTTGCATATGTAAAAAAAATATATATTTTTTTTACCTAAAATGCTTGGTTTCCCAAAAATTTTACATTTTTAAAAAGGGTAATAGCAGAAAATACCCCCCAAAATTTGAAGCCCAATTTCTCCCGATACAGAAAACACCTCGCATGGGGGTGAAAAGTGCTCTGCTGGCGCACTACAGGTCTCAGAAGAGAAGGAGTCACATTTGGCTTTTTGAAAGCAAATTTTGCTCTGGGGGCATGCCGCATTTAGGAAGCCCCTATGGTGCCAGAACAGCAAAAAAAAACACATGGCATACCATTTTGGAAACTAGACCCCTCGGGGAACGTAACAAGGGGTAACGTGAACCTTAATGCCCTACAGGTGTTTCACGACTTTTGCATATGTAAAAAAAAAATTTTTTTTTTACCTAAAATGCTTGTTTTCCCAAAATGTTTACATTTTTAAAAAGGGTAATAGCGGAAAATACCCCCCAAAATTTGAAGCCCAATTTCTCCCGATTCAGAAAACACCCCATATGGGGGTGAAAAGTGCTCTGCTGGCGCACTACAGGTCTCAGAAGAGAAGGAGTAACATTTGGCTTTTTGAAAGCAAATTTTGCTCTGGGGGCATGCCGCATTTAGGAAGCCCCTATGGTGCCAGGACAGCAAAAAAAAAAAAAAACACATGGCATACCATTTTGGAAACTAGACCCCTCGGGGAACGTAACAAGGGGTAATTTGAACCTTAATACCCTACAGGTGTTTCACGACTTTTGCATATGTAAAAAAATATATATATTTTTTTACCTAAAATGCTTGTTTTCCCAAAAATTTTACATTTTTAAAAAGGGTAATAGCAGAAAATACCCCCCAAAATTTGTTAGACAATTTCTCCCGAGTACGGTGATACCCCATATGTGGCCCTAAACTGTTGCCTTGAAATACGACAGGGCTCCAAAGTGAGAACGCCATGCGCATTTGAGGCCTAAGGGACTTGCATAGGGGTGGACATAGGGGTATTCTACGCCAGTGATTCCCAAACAGGGTGCCTCCAGCTGTTGTAAAACTCCCAGCATGCCTAGACAGTCAACGGCTATCTGGCAATACTGGGAGTAGTTGTTTTGCAACAGCTGGAGGCTCTATTTTGGAAACAGTGGCGTACCAGATGTTTTTCATTTTTATTGGGGAGGGGGGTTGTATAGGGGTATGTGTATATGTAGTGTTTTTTTACTTTTTATTTTATTTTGTGTTAGTGTAGTGTTTTTAGGGTACAGTCACACGGGCGGGGGTTCACAGTAGTTTCTCACTGGCAGTTTGAGCTGCGGCAGAAAATTTGACGCAGCTCAAACTTGCAGCCGGATACTTACTGTAATCCTCCGCCCATGTGAGTGTACCCTGTACGTTCACATTGGGGGGGGGGGGGGGACATCCAGCTGTTGCAAAACTACAACTCCCAGCATGTACGGTCTATCAGTGCATGCTGGGAGTTGTAGTTTTGCAACTGCTGGAGGCTCCGTTTTGGAAACAGTGGCGTACCAGACAGACATTTTTCATTTTTATTGGGGAGGGGGGCTGTGTAGGGGTATGTGTATACGTAGTGTTTTTTACTTTTTGTTTTATTGTGTGTTAGTGTAGTGTAGTGTAGTGTTTTTAGGGTACAGTCGCACGGGCGGGGGGTTCACAGTAGTTTCTCGCTGGCAGTTTGAGCTGCGGCAGAAATTTTGCCGCACCTCAAACTTGCAGCCGGATACTTACTGTAATCCTCCGCCCATGTGAGTGTACCCTGTACATTCACATTGGGGGGGGGAACATCCAGCTGTTGCAAAACTACAACTCCCAGCATGTACGGTCTATCAGTGCATGCTGGGAGTTGTAGTTTTGCAACAGCTGGAGGCACACTGGTTGTGAAACACCGAGTTTGGTAACAAACTCAGTGTTTTGCAACCAGTGTGCCTTCTGCTGTTGCAAAAGCTACAACCCCCAGCATGTACAGACAGCGGAAGGGCATGCTGGGTCTTGTAGTTATGCAACAGCCGGAGGCATACTACTTTGGCTGGGGATGCTGGGGATTGTAGTTATGCAACAGCTGGAGACACACTGGTTTGCTACTTAACTCAGTGTGCCTTCAGCTGTTGCAAAACTACAACTCTCAGCAGTCACCGACAGCCAACGGGCATGCTGGGAGGTGTAGTTATGCAACCACCAGATGCACCACTACAACTCCCAGCATGCACTTTAGCTGATTGTGCAAACTGGGAGTTGTAGTTATACAACAGCTGAAGGTACACTTTTCCATAGAAAGAATGTGCCTCCAGCTGTTGCAAAACTACAAGTCCCAGCATGCCCTTTTTGCATGCTGGGAGCTGTTGCTAAGCAACAGCAGGAGGCTGTCACTCACCTCCAACGATCCAGCCGCACAGGTCAGTCCCTCGTCGCCGCCGCCGCTGCTCCTGGGGCCCCGATCCCAACATTAACGCCGGGGATCGGGGTCCCCAGCACCCGGGGTGCACGTCCCGCACCCGCTCACGTCCTCCGGAAGAGGGGCGGAGCGGGTTGCGGGAGTGACACCCGCAGCAGGCGCCCTGATTGGTCTGCCGGTAATCCGGCCGACGAATCAGGGCGATCGTGAGGTGGCACCAGTGCCACCTCACCCCTGCTGGCTCTGGCTGTTCGGGGCCGTCTCTGACGGCCCCGATCAGCCAATAATTCCGGGTCACTGGAGACCCGATTGACCCGGAATCCGCCGCAGATCGCTGGACTGAATTGTCCAGCGATCTGCGGCCATCGCCGACATGGGGGGTCATAATGACCCCCCTGGGCGATATGCCCCGATGCCTGCTGAACGATTTCAGCAGGCATCGGGCACCGGCTCCGCTCCAGATGGTTGCGGGGGGCCGGTAAAACACATGACGTTCTCATACGTCATGTGTCCTTAAGGACTCGGAAATGGAGACGTATGAGAACGTCATGTGTCCTTAAGGGGTTAAGGACCAGGCCATTTTACACCTTAGGACCAGAGTGTTTTTTGAACATCTGACCACTGTCACTTTAAACATTAATAACTCTGGAATGCTTTTAGTTATCATTCTGATTCCGAGATTGTTTTTTCGTGACATATTCTACTTTAACATGGTGGTAAATTTTTGTCGATACTTGCATCCTTTCTTGGTGAAAAATCCCAAAATTTGATGAAAAAATTGAAAATTTTGCATTTTTCTAACTTTGAAGCTCTCTGCTTGTAAGGAAAATGGATATTCAAAATAAAAAAAAATGTATTCACATTTCCAATATGTCTACTTTATGTTTGCATCATAAATTTTACGTGTTTTTACTTTTGGAAGACACCAGAGGGCTTCAAAGTTCAGCAGCAATTTTCCAATTTTTCACAAAATTTTGAAACTCACTATTTTTCAGGGACCAGTTCAGATTTGAAGGGTCTTTATCTTAGAAATACCCCACAAATTACCCCATTATAAAAACTGCACCCCCCCCCCCCCCCAAAGTATTCAAAAAAACATTCAGTCAGCGTTTTAACCCTTTAGGTGTTTCACAGGAATAGCAGCAAAGTGAAGGAGAAAATTCACAATCTTCATTTTTTTACACTTGCATGTTCTTGTAGACCCAATTTTGAATTTTTACAAGGGGTAAATGGAGAAAATTTATACTTGTATTTGTAGCCCAATTTCTCTCGAGTAAGCACATACCTCATATGTCTATGTAAAATGTTCGGCGGGAGCAGTAGAGGGCTCAGAAGCGAAGGAGCGACAAGGGGATTTTGGAGAGTACGTTTTTCTGAAATGGTTTTTGGGGGGCATGTCGCATTTAGGAAGCCCCTATGGTGCCAGAACAGCAAAAAAAAAAGAACACATGGCATACCATTTTGGAAACTAGACCCCTTGAGGAACGTAACAAGGAATTAAGTGAGCCTTAATACCCCACAGGGGTTTCACGACTTTTGCATATGTAAAAAAACAAAAAAAAAAATTCACTAAAATGTGTTTCCCCCCCCAAATTTCACATTTTTGCAAAGGTTAATAGCAGAAAATACCCCCCAAAATTTGTAACCCCATCTCTTCTGAGTATGGAAGTACCCCATAAGTGGACGTCAAATGCACTACGGGAGCGCTACAATGCTCAGAAGAGGAGGAGTCACATTTGCAAATTTTGCTGAAATGGGGGGGACATGTCGCATTTAGGAAGCCCTATGGTTCCAGAACAGCAAAAAAAAAAAAACACATGGCATACTATTTTGGAAACTGCACCCCTCAAGGAACATAACAATGGGTACAGAGAGCCTTAACACTCCACAGGTGTTTGATAAATATTCATGAAGTGGGATGTGAAAATGAAAAATTTTATTTTTTTTACACTAAAATGCTGGGGTTACCCCAAATTTTTCATTTTCACAAGTGGTAAAAGGAGAAAATGTCATTGTCAATGTGTAGATACATTTCTTTGGAGTAAGGACATACCTCAAGTCTGGGCGTAAACAGCGTGCACACCGGTCTCAGAGGTGCCGGAGATCAGTCAGGGTCCTTGAGCTTTGGCTTTCTCCTATGGAGCCAGAACTGTGGGACCCCCCCTCAAGGGGCATTACATGGGGTAAATAACTGGGGTACACTAAGTAACTAAAATGGGGTTCAGTGGGACCTAAAATTATAAAACAGATTATGTTCCCAGAATGATGACCCAGAGCATAGCCAAAACAAAAAAATATGTCCGCCCCAAACCCTATGCTCTGAATCATCATTCTGGGAATGTGATGTGTGTGGCCATCCCTAACCTGTTGCCTCAAATGCGCACCCCACTCAGATGGAGAGAGAGCGCTGTGCATTTGAGGCAACATAAAAAGTCCCCGATGATAGTGACTCAGTGACCCATGACCCATTTTTTTTATAAAAAATACCCCCAGAGGTCTTATCAGTTTATTTTTTTTGTTTGTTTGTTTTTTTTGGATTAAATATTTTTTGGGGCAATTTAGTGGTTTTATGGGGTTAAAACTTGGAATGTACTCTGGACTTGGTACATTTGGGTCAAATTGTGGAAAATTAAAATGAAGACTGAAAATTTTGAACTCCATGGAAGTGTGATACTCCCTGAAGCAATCCTTAATGCAGAGGCCCGGATTATCTGGGCAAGTGTCACATTGAGTGGTGGTGTCCTTCCGAATCCCCCTCTTGTAACACACACTGCATCTTTTCTGGGCTCGTCCCTTCTTTCCAGTGTGGGGGACCTCACCTGGAAAGTGTTGGCCTGGGACGATCCTGGCACCTATTACTTCAGTTCCTTGGGAAGTCCGGCCTGCTCTTTCCCGGTCGCCAAAGATCAGGACCTTTAGGACTTCTTCTTGGAACTGGAGGAATGTCCCTGTGTTGCCAGCGTACTGGGATAGTACAAAAGAGTTGTACATGGCAACCTGTACCATGTAGACCGCAACTTTCTTGTACCATACCCGTGTTTTCCGCATGGCGTTATATGGCTTGAGGACTTGATCAGAAAGATCAACTCCCCCCCCCCCCCCATATACCGATTGTAGTCCAGAATACAATCAGGCTTGATGACCGGTGTTGTGGTACCTCGCTCAGGGACAGGTGAGCTGCCGTTGCCACGAATAGTGGTCAGCATATGGACATTCCTCTTATCCTTATACTTGACCAGCAACAGGTTTTCATGGGCAAGGGCACGGGACTCACCCTTGGGAATAGGTGTTTTAACAAAATTTAGGGGGAGGCCTCTCTGGTTTTTCCACACAATCCCACAAGCGGACGTGGATCTGGCGGCAAGGGATGTGAACAGAGGGATGTTGGTATAAAAGTTGTCCACGTACACGTGGTAACTCTTATCCAGCAATGGGTGCACAAGCTCCCAAACGATTTTCCCGCTAACACCCAGAGTGGGGGAACAATCTGGGGGTTCAATACGGGAATCTCGTCCCTCATACACTATAAACTCTAGAGTGTACCCGGAGGTACTCTCACAAAGTTTATAGAGCTTCACGCCATACCGCGCCCGCTTCGAGGGAATATACTGGCGGAAGATGAGTCTCCCCTTAACCTCTTAAGAACCCAGGGCGTATGGATACGCCCTCACACCCTGGGCCTTAAGGACCCAGGGCGTATCCATACGCCCTGGCGTTTTCCGGTCTCTGCCGCGCGCCGGGCAGAGATCGGAACTGGATGCCTGCTGAAATCCTTCAGCAGGCATCCAGGGCAAACGCCGAGGGGGGCCATGTAGGCCCCCCATGTCGGCGATCGCCGCAAATCGCAAGGGAAATCGAAAGTCTCTGGGACCCGATCGCCCGGTAATTTCGCATGATCCCGGCTGTCACAGACAGCCAGGACCATGCTGGAGTATAGGAGCGAGGTGGCAAACCTGACACCTCCTCCGATCCCCTGCGATCTGTCGGTTAGTTAACCGACCAATCGCAGGAGGGGGGGCGGTTACTTCCTCCCGTCCTGCCCGGCCCCTTGAAGTCTGGAGAGGACGGGAGGAAGACGGGAGGACGCGGCGGGGGACGGGGGAGTGCTGGGGACTGGCCCCGGTACTTACCTCGTCCCTGAAGACCTGGATCCCAGCGGCGGAGACGGTGGCAGCGGCGACAGGTGAGTTGATCTTCAGCCGCGGTCGGGCCCTTTACAGCAATGCACGTCGCCGTAAAGCGACATGCATTGCTGTAATGGGACCCTGTAAACTACAACTCCCAGCATGCTCAGACAGCCCTTGGCGTCTGGGCATGCTGGGAGTTGCAGTTTTGCAACATCTGGAGGTCCACAGTTTGGAGACCACTGTGCCCTTCCAGATGTTGCAAAACTACACATCCTCAGCATGCTCTTACTGTCCAGGCATGCTGGGAGTTGTAGTTCTGTAACATCTGGCCCTTCAGATGTTGCAGAACTACAACTCCCAGCATGCCTGGACAGTTTTGGCATACTGGGAGTTGTAGTTTTGCAACATCTGGAAGGGCACAGATTGGGAACCACTGTATTAGTGGTCTGCAAACTGTAGTCCTCCAGATGTTGCAAAACTACAACTCCCAGCATGGCAACATCTGGCTCTAAAAACTACTACTCCCAGCATGCCTGAGAATGTTTGGGAGTTGTGGTTTTACAACAACTGGAGGCACACTGGTTGGGAAACATTGTCTGTTTCCTAACTCAGTGTTTCCCAACCCGTGTGCCTCCAGCTGTTGCAAAACTATAACTACCAGCATGCACTGATAGACTGTGCATGCTGGGAGTTGTAGTTTTGCAACAGCTGGAGGTCCCCCCCTGTGAATGTACAGGATACATTCACATGGGCAGGGGCTTACAGTGAGTATCAGGCTGCAAGTTTGCGATGCAGCAAATTTTGCCGGCAGCTCAAACTCGCTGTAGCCCCCCGCCCGTGTGACTGTACCCTAAAAACACTACACTACACTAACACAAAATAAAATAAAAAGTAAAAAACACTACATATACACATACCCCTACACAGCCCCCCTCCCCTCCCCAATAAAAATGAAAAACGTCTGGTACGCCACTGTTTCCAAAATGGAGCCTCCAGCTGTTGCAAAACAACAACTCCCAGTATTGCTGGACAGCTGTTGACTGTCCAAGCATGCTGGGAGTTTTGCAACAGCTGGAGGCACCCTGTTTGGGAATCACTGGCGTAGAATACCCCTATGTCCACCCCTATACAAATCCCTAATTTAGGCCTCAAATGCGCATGGCGCTCTCACTTTGGAGCCCTGTCGTATTTCAAGGCAACAGTTTAGGGTCACATATGGGGTATCGCCGTACTCAGGAGAAATTGCCTAACAAACTTTGGGGGGCTTTTTCTCCTTTCACCCCTTATGAAAATGTGAAATTGGGGTCTACACCAGCATGATAGTGTAAAAAAATAAATTTTTTACACTAACATGCTGGTGTTGCCCTATACTTTTCATTTTGACAAGAGGTAAAAGGGAAAAAAGCCCCCCAAAATTTGTAATGCAATTTCTCCCGACTATGGAGATACCCCATATGTGGGCGCAAAGTGCTCTGGGGGCGCACAACAAGGCCCAGAAGGGAGAGTGCACCATGTACATTTGAGGTGATTTGCACAGGGGTGGCTGATTGTTACAGCGGTTTTGACAAACGCAAAAAAACAAAACCCCACATGTGACCCCATTTTGGAAACTACACCCCTCACGGAATGTGATGAGGGGTGCAGTGAGAATTTACACCCCACAGGTGTCTGACAGATCTTTGGAACAGTGGGCTGTGCAAATTAAAAATGTTGTACAGACCACTGTTCCAAAGATCTGACAGACACCAGTGGGGGTAAATGCTCACTGTACCCCTTGTTACGTTCCTCAAGGGGTCTAGTTTCCAAAATGGTATGCCATGTGGGGGTTATTTTGCTGTCCTGGCACCATAGGGGCTTGCTAAATGCGACATCCCCCCCCGAGCAAAATTTGCTCTCAAAAAGCCAAATATGACTCTTTCTCTTCTGAGCATTGTAGTTCGCCCGTAGTGCACTTCAGGTCAACTTATGGGGTACATCCATACTCAGAAGAGATGGGGTTACACATTTTGGGGGGTATTTTCTGCTATTAACCCTTGCAAAAATGTGAAATTTGGGGGGAAACACACATTTTAGTGAAATTTTATTTTATTTTTTTACATATGCAAAAGTCGTGAAACACATGTGGGGTATTAAGGCTCACTTAATTCCTTGTTACGTTCCTCAAGGGGTCTTGTTTCCAAAATGGTATGGCATGTGTTTTTTTTTTTTTTTGCTGTTCTGGCACCATAGGGGCTTCCTAAATGCAACATGCCCCCCAAAAACCATTTCAGAAAAACGTACTCTCCAAAATCCCCTCGTCGCTCCTTCGGTTCTGAGCCCTCTACTGCGCCCACCGAACACTTTACATAGACATATGAGGTATGTGCTTACTCGAGAGAAATTGGGCTACAAATATAAGTATACATTTTCTCCTTTTACCCCTCGTAAAAATTCAAAAATTGGGTCTACATGAACATGCGAGTGTAAAAAATGAAGATTGTGAATTTTCTCCTTCACTTTCCTGCTATTCCTGTGAAACACCTAAAGGGTTAAAAGGCTGACGGAATATCATTTTGTATACTTTGGGGGGGTGCAGTTTTTATAATGGGGTCATTTGTGGGGTATTTCTAAGATGAAGACCCTTCAAATCCACTTCAAACCTGAACTGGTCCCTGAAAAATAGTGAGTTTGGAAATTTTGTGAAAAATTGGAAAATTGCTGCTGAACTTTGAAGCCCTCTGGTGTCTTCCAAAAGTTAAAACTTGTCAATTTTATGATGCAAACATAAAGTAGACATATTGTATATGTGAAAAAAAATTTAAAATATTTTGAATATCCATTTTCCTTACAAACAGAGAGCTTCAAAGTTAGAAAAATGCAAAATTTTCAAATTTTTCATAAAATTTTCAAATTTTTCACCAAGAAAGGATGCAAGTTACATTTTTTTTTTAGCACTATGTTAAAGTAGAATATGTCACGAAAAAACAATCTCGGAATCAGAATGATAACTAAAAGCATGGTATAGGATGTCCCCGCTCCAGTACTGTCTGACACTGGGCTTTTTGACCGGGCCCATATGCAGCAAGAGGCCGCAAAATGTCCTCATTTCTGCTGCATCAATGGCACACCATTCATTGGACCTGGCCAAAAAAGAATCAGGGTGGTGGGCGCTGAACTGCCTGGCGTACAGATTCGTCTGCTCCACCATTAGATTGACAAAACTGTCACTGAAAAAATAACTGAAATAGTCAATTTCAGTAAATCCAGAATTGTCAATCCGGATTCTGGAGTCGCCAACAAACTCCGGAACCCGTGGCTGATAACCCTCTGGGGGTCTCCAGACAGGTTCACCGGAAGGGGGGGGGGGGTCGGACTCCTAGTACGAGCGGAATCACCACTCGCACTAGTGCCGGCCACTGGGCCACTATCATAGGGGGGTGCGTGGCCTCGCCTGGCGGCGTCTCCGTCGCCGTGCAGGGGGCTCATCATCATTACTAGATGATGAGGAGGACGATGAAGAACACTGAAATGTTGGATCTTCATCGTCCTCACTGACAGATTCGGAGTCGGAGGCAAGAAAAGCGTATTCCTCCGCTACCGAAAATGCCCGGCGAGCCATCGCCTTTTTTCTACGGGGGGGGGGGGGGGGGGGGGGGGGGGTAGTGTGTGTGTGTGTGTGTGTGAGGGGGGGGGGTGTTTATGTACTGTGTGTGTGCTCGGTGTATACTATATATAACGGTGTGTGATTAGAAATCACACACCGTTATATGGGGGGGAAAAAATGCTGGAGCCCAAAAAAAAAAATGGGGGGGCTAACGCAGCGCCCTGAACCCCTTGGGGACCTATTAGGGGGTCGAATTTTTTTTTTAACTTAATTTTGTACTATTTACCCTACCTTTCCCTGGGCTGTATGCTTTCCCTGATCTATGGGGGGGCTTTTTTTCTTCTCTGGGGGCTCCGATCTCGGCAGAGGGGGGGGTCCCCGGCTTCCTCCAGCAGCTCTGACCGCTGACTGAACTCAGCCAGCCGCGGGAGCTGCAGGAGGATGCTGTTAACGCCTCCCCTGCCGGTTGCTATTGGCTGGACGGTCCAGCCAATAGCAGCGATCCTGGGGGGGGTGGCGAAATCGCCACCTCCCCATAGATACAGTGGGTGATAGGGGGTGTATCATACACCCCCGATCACCTTGTACCTCCGGGTCAGCGGGTCACACGTGACCCGCATCGCCGGAATAGCCGCAAATCGCATGTGTGAATTCACATGCGATTTGCGGCGATCGCCAACATGGGGGGGTCTAATGACCCCCCCTGGGCATTTGCACGGGATGCCTGCTGAATGATTTCAGCAGGCATCCTGGTCCGATCCCCGCCCGGCGCACGGCGGGGACCAGAACTGCCCATGACGTAACTGTACATCCTTGGTCCTTAAGACCCAGGGTGTCGGGACGTACCGTTACGTCATGGGTCCTGTAGGGGTTAATAGGCACCGCCTTAGGCATCGTTGCTATGATTGCGCTGACATGAGCTGTCCATATTAACAACAATGCAGTTCCTTGCAGTAGTCCACCGAAATAGTGAACATGTACATTTTTTCAGTTGAGTTTAAATTCAACATTGTACAGAATTCTTTTAAAGACCATGAGAGGCTGCAGCATCGGAATCTTGAATTCCAGGTGGATTTTCCATAGTGTGCACGGTCCCTTTAACACCTTAAGGATGCAGGGCATACAGGAACTAAGCGGGCATCGTAGCCGGATGGTCCTTTCCTGGCTGTTGTCAGCAGCCTTTACCCGTGGCTAATTTTGGACATCACTAATTAGGGTTATGTCCGAAATTAACTCTTTAGACGCCGTAATGGTGGTGCAAAAAACAAGCCTCATATAAGTGGAAAACTGTAAGTGGAAAACTGAAAGCTTTATGGCTATTAGAAGGTGAGGAGGAAAAAACAAAAGGGCAAAAATGAAAAATCCTGATGACTTTAAGGGGTTAAAGCTCTGTGTTGTGCCATTCCTCTGATATAATTAGAATGACCACAAAGCTACCTGGCTAGTGTCCCTTCACTGTCTGACATTGTCAGTCTTGACTGGACAACCTCAGGCAATGTAAGACCCCCCCCCCCCCAAACTGGTAACACCCAGTTTATTGTTACTAGACATGTATGACTACACTACACTACATGACTACTCTTATCAGTTGGGGCATGCCCCTTTACTGTCTGAGACTATCCACTCAAGGCTGACAAACACTGCAGGGACACCCCCTACTGGTAACACCTAGTTGGCCTTGTAATCTTTTCTAGTGATAACAAAGGAATGGCACAACACAGAGATATATCAAAAGATGTTCTAGAATTATTTCATAGGTAATATAAGTACTAAAATATGCAAGTCAGGACATGCAACAGGTCCTCTTAACCCTTGGGGACCAAGCCCATTTTGACCTTAAGGACCAGGCTAATTTTCGTTTTTGCACTATTGTTTTTTACCTCCTCCACCTCTAAAAATCTTAACGCTTTCAATTTAGCACCTACAGACCCATATAAGGGCTTTTTTTTTTTGCGTCACCAATTGTACTCTGTAATGACATCACTTATTTTATAACCTAATCTGCAGCGAAATAAAAAAAAAATTATTAGTGTGGTGAAATTAAAAAGAAACACCATTTTGTAACTTTTGGGGGCTTCTGTTTCTACGCAGTACACTTTTCGGTAAAAATTACATCTTGTGGGAGATTCTCAAAGAATTTTGCGCCCAAAAAAAAGTGCAAAAAGAGTCGACCATATTTTCAAGGAGCTTTTTGGCGCAGTTTACACTGTTCATGTCAGTTTTGTAAAAGTGGGCGTGTCCATGTATATTGTCTGCTTTACATGATATTTTCAAAGGGGTGAGAGTCCAGTTTACATAAAAAATTTCACACCAACTTTTTGATAGTGTAGAAATCACAGAAATGGTTGTAGTTTTATTGTTTTAGTTTTTTTGTAAATTTTTGGGAAAAGATTTTATTTAAGTAATTATTAAAAAAATAAATAATTATTATTGAAAAATGTTATTAAAAAAAAAAATATATATATATTTTTTTCTTGGCACACACTTTTAAGCTCAGAAATGTTTTATTTATACAGTTATCGCTTGTCTGGACAGTAGTAACCATGGAATATTTTGTGAGATGTTCGTGAGTATTTTCTTGGAAGTAAAATTTTGCAAAAAAATTGACGATTTTGGCCCCAACGGCAATTTTGACGCAAAATAATCCATTATGGCTACAACAAAAAAATTGCGCAGAAATGAATTTTCACATATTTTCATATTTTCAAAGCAGCACAAAAGACCTTTGGAAATGTGAGGAGAAAAAAAAAAAGGTGTGAAATATATTGCTGGAACAGAAATTACAGTAGTTTTTGAGAACCTCCCCCCCCCTATCTTTATTCTGTAGGTCCATACGGTTACAAGGAGATCCAACCCATTTAAATAGTCTACTGGGTTCCGCATACAGCATGGAATTTATTTTATTGACTGTCTTTTAAGGTAGGGATGGGTTCACACTGAGCTTTTTTCACTGTTTCCGTTAGAGTACTTTTAATTTTGTTGTATACAAAAACATAGTCAACTATGCTATTGTGTTTTTAAATATAAGACAATGGGAAACGAATTCTGTTGTATGGCATACAGCTGCATTTGTTCTTAAAACCCTTTTAACCTATACTTTATTGGAAACGTATTGTATAAAGTGTATACGTAATTGGGGAAAAACCACAGTGTGAACCCACCATAATCTGTATTTCTCACTTACCGTATTTTTCGCCATATAAGACGCTCCGGCATATAAGACGCACCCAATTTTAAAGGAGGAAAATCTAGAAAAAAAAGATTCTGAAAAGATTCTGAACCAAATACAAAGTATAGGACAGTGATCTTCAACCTGCGGACCTCCAGATGTTGCAAAACTACAACTCTCAGCATGCCCGGACAGCCGTTGGCTGTCCGGGCATGCCAGGAGTTGTAGTTTTGCAACATCTGAAGGTCCGCAGGTTGAAGACCACTGGTAAAGGAGGTAATACTCACGTGTCCCTGCCGTTCCGGACCCATCACCACTGCTCTGGATGTCGCCATCCATTGCTGTCACCGCATCCCCGGGGTGTCCCCGTCGCTCCGGAACGTCTCTGCAGCTCGGTATCCTTGCTCTCAGTCGCAGCCATCACATCGCTACGCACGCTGCTCCTATTGGATGACGGGACGGCGTGCGCGACAACGTTATGACGACAGAGAGCGACGGCCATGCAGGGGATCCCGGCACAGAGCAGTCATTCGCCGATCAGACACCGAGGAGGCAGGTAAGGTCCCTCCTGGTGTCCTGTAAGCTGTTCGGGACGCCGCAATTTCACCGCAGCCTTCCCGAACAGCCCGACTGAGCAGCCGGGTTAGTTTCACTTTCGCGCGGTCAGCTTTGATCGCCGCGTCTGAAGGGTTAATACATGGCATCACCGTGATCGGTGATGTCCTGAATTAGCCGCGGGTCCCGGCCGTTGATGGCCGCAGGGCGACTGCCGCGATAGGACAGGGTTTTAATGTGTATTTGCCCTATTAGAAGCACCAACTTTCCCCCCCAGTTTTGGGAAAGAAAAAGTGCTTCTTATACGGCAAAAAATACGGTAATTCAGTTGACTGATTTGTTCTTTACTGCCTGTATTGGATGCCATAAGTTTGGAGACACAGATTAAGTGCTTCATCATTTGTGGGTGACTTTTCCTTAACCCCGTCTCACATAAACTGATCTCAGCAGTGTTTGCAGATTATGCACGCACCCTCCGCTCTATAGGTTTCACCCAGGGAGCTCTGCGATTTGCTCAAAAGTCAGGAGATGCTACGGCCTATTTAGTTTCTGAGCTTCAAAGCAACAAATCTGAAGATGAAAAATGATATAATAATTGATCTATTGCACATCTACTGAAAATCAACAGAATGAAGAAAACCTGGAAGAGTGTTCCTCACAATTTCGACAGGTTGTTGCACTAAATACTGTATTTGTTCACACCATGCTTGTTACTTTACGCCAACATTGAATATGGAACTTCACCATGCAGTCAATTATTTATAAATGACAGGACCAGACACCTAGACATTCCAGTATGACACAGTATGCAGGAGATTCAGGGCAATTGCTATAGTCTCCAAGCAGTATAGTGCTGAGACATGGGGCAACCCTGCTTAGTCCTGTGCAGGTGGGGTACCTGATTTTCAGTAAAGGTTGGCTTAAATAGTAACTATAATTTAAGGTTTATATGGAAAAACAGTGTTCTAAAAAAAGTTGCAGTTTCCCATAGCAACACATAGATTCCAGCTTTAGTTTCTCATAGGAAATATGATTGGTTGCTATGGGCAACTGATTCACAGGTCCTCTGCACAAGGTTGTATAAAGCTCCCCCCAAAAGTACTGTATATAGTGATAATAAAGGAAATGCACCCGATATGTGATTATAAAATGTATCCACACAGGGTCTACACGAGGCACGTCACTGAGCAAGCCTCTCTTAATCTTATATGCAGATTGAGCAAAGTTCCATTACTTATACTGAAATTGCCAGGGAAGGGAGTTACAATTGTGCTAAAATATACTGTACAGCTGTTTTCCCCATCTAGGACAATGTGGCCTTCTCTACCTTCAGTTTCCTTAGCTCAAATAATACATAAAACACTATAAAAATGCTATGTACATCTTTGCAAACCTTTTTATTGTTCCAAAGCCTCTAAAATAAAAATAAAAAGATATTAACTTTGAGATAAATTACACTTCCCTTCATCTGTCCTCTACATAGATCCAATAACTTATTAAAAAGCAGTGAAAAGATGGAGTATGACTGCACAATCAGACTACACGTGGTGTTTGCAGTCTGTTACCATGGAGACAGATAGGTCTGCCTGGAAACCAAATGATAGTACATTTTAAATCAAGACTATTTGCTTCATGGAGGATGCTTTGGAACAGCATCAAAAATTGTTGTAAAGGTGATATGGCATTTAAATATATGTTGCACTAGTAATCGTAGCGCCCTGGTACCTGGAGGAATTTGTATAGCAAAGAAAGACCTTATATTATTGTACAGCAGAGTCTAATGTGCTAGCCAGTTAGATAGCAGCCGTATCAGATGCCGCAAAACTAAAATTGTGTAATATGTCTAGTGTACATACAGTGGGGCAAAAAAGTATTTAGTCAGCCACCAATTGTGCAAGTTCTCCCATTTAAAAAGATGAGAGAGGCCTGTAATTTTCACCATAGGTATACCTCAACTATGAGAGACATAATGAGAAAAAAAATCCATAACATCACATTGTCTGAATTTTAAAGAATTTATTTGCAAATTATGGTGGAAATTAAGTATTTGGCCAATAACAAAAGTTCATCTCCATACTTTCTTATATACCCTTTGTTGGTAATGACAGAGTTCAAACGTTTTCTGTAAGTCTTCACAAGGTTTTCACACACTGTTGCTGATATTTTGGCCCATTCCTCCATGCAGATCTCCTCTAGAGCAGTGATGTTTTCTGGCTGTCGCTGGGCGACACAGACTTTCAGCTCCCTCCAGAGGTTTTCTATGGGGCTGAGACCTGGAGACTGGTTAGGCCACTCCAGGACCTTGAAATTATTCTTACAAAGCCACTCCTTCATTGCCTGGGTGGTGTGTTTGGGATCATGATGTCATGCTGAAAGACCCAGCCACGTTTCATCCTCAATGCCCTTGCTGATGGAAGGAGGTTTACGCTCAAAATCTCACAATACATGGCCCCATTCATACTTTCCTTTACACAGATCAGTCATCTTGGTCCCTTAGCAGAAAAACAGCCCCAAAGTATGATATTTCCACCCCCATGCTTCACAGTAGGTATGGTCTTCTTTGGATGCAACTCAGCATTCTTTCTCCTCCAAACATGAAAAATTTAGTTTTTACCAAAATGCTCTACTTGGTTTCATCTGACTATATGCCATTCTCCCAATCCTCTTCTGGATCATCCAAATGCTCTCTAGCAAACTTCAGACGGGCCCGGACATGTACTGGCTTAAGCAGGGGGTCACGACTGGCACTGCATGATTTGAGTCCCTGGTGGCGTAGTGTGTTACTGATGGTAGCCTTTGTTACTTTGGTCCCAGCTCTCTGCAGGTCATTCACTAGTTCCCCCCCGTGTGGTTCTGGGATTTTTGCTCACCGTTCTTGTCATCATTTTGACACCACGGGGTGAGATCTTGCGTGGAGTCCCAGATCGAGGGAGATTATCAATGGTCTTGTATGTCTTCCATTTTCTAGTTGATTTCTTCACACCAAGCTGCTTGCCTATTGCAGATTTACGCAAAGAAAGAAACACTTGGTCATAAAAGCATAATTTTATTAGTATACAATTTAAAATATAAGCACATATTTTATAATGATAAACAGGATACAAGAATTTTACAGTTCTATCAAACACAGCTATTCCTAGGTGCTAGGTAGGTCACCAGGGTTGGGCTGCACTGGCCCTTCTAGTCCACTAGGACCCCCTACCTGTTACTGCAGGGAGGCCCTCCTAGAGAGTGCCAACCTGCAACAGGAACCTCCTATCTCTCCCTCATTCTGGAGGGAATGGAGGCACCGAGTGCAGTATGTACAGCAAGCCACCAGTAACAACTTGGCTGGTCTGCAAAACCTCCGCAATTTATTCGGTGAGTATATAGTTTGCAAGCACATAGGTATCAGTAAAACACTTGCATACAATATTGATACAAATCAAGCCACATATTTCCAACACGTGTTGATACTATCTATACCTCTGTTCGTCGTATCACGACTAGATAAATTTATTCAGTGAGATAAGTGACAGGAAATACTACGCTCCTGCTTAAATACACTTGTCCCTGAAGAGTTGTGCCGCCATAAAAAATGTGCCACAACGAAACGCGTTGGAAATATGTGGCTTGATTTTGTATCAATATTGTATGCAAGTGTTTTACTATGGATAGGGAATAAGATGTCTAACAACTGAGTACCACTTTAAACCTCATTTAGAAGAAGTTACAGGTCTGTGAGAGCCAGAAATCTTGCTTGTTTGTAGCTGACCAAATACTTATTTTCCACCATAATTTGCAAATAAATTCTTTAAAAATCGGACAATGTGATTTTATGGATTTATTTTTCCTCATGCTGTCTCTCATAGTTGAGGTATACCTGCCTCTCTCATCTTTTTAAGTGGGAGAACTTGCACAATTGGTAACTGGCTAAATACTTTTTTGCCCCACTGTATATGTTCAGCTAAGCTGAAAGTGCATATTAATTGGGAAATCCGACACTGTAGTACTCACATAAAAGATCTTCAACCATCCTTTATAGCATGGGTATGGCGGACTTTATTGTAAGAAAAAACTAATAGGCTTTAAACCAAGACATCCAAACCTGAGCTTTTGCATAGGACTCTATGTTCCATAGTAGCGGTAGTAGTGTTCTGCAGATCTGTATTTTTGTACTATGTTAGACCTCTGTAAAGTTGACCTAAGGGAGTGTTTTACCTTCCTATGAATGAGTGTTCTTAATAAACTGATGACATTATTTACCATTCTGTAAGATATATCAGTGTCTTGTCAGTGGATGCTGTGTAATATCTGAATACTGTAAGTTGTGATATTTTTTATTGGGTTGTGTATATAGTTGCTTGGATGTCACTTTTCACCTTGTTTGTTCCTGTACTTTATGCTATAGTTTATTTTTGGAGTTTGGAAACCAGTACAGAACAATCATCTATGTGGCTTTCGCTTCTCTCTGAATGAGACTCATACCAAGGCTCTGTCCACACTATCTTTAATACTGCCTCGGTCAATACTGCAGTCAGATTCCAAAAGGTCCAGCTAGCTCCTTTTTGGTATTACCAGCTTATACCAGTACCCCACCTCCACCATGCTTGCATCTGAGTTGAATTGAAACTTTGTGCCCATTATTGATCCAGCCAAGGGCCCATACAGCGTCAAGAATCATTCTCATTTCATCAGTCAATAAAACCTTTGAAAAATCTGTCTTCGGATATTTCTTGGACCAGCCTTGAAGTTTCAACATATGTGTCTTGGTTAGTGTTGGTTTTGGTCTCTGAAAGACGTTTTTTGACAATTTTTTACTTTTCACAGTAAGTTAACATTTATTTTTTTGGCCCATTGTGGAAGATAAGCTGCCTTATAAATTTGCACACCTTGATATAGGGTGTTTTTTTCCTTAGGCCACACCCTCCATTATTATAAAAAAATACACATCTCCTGATATGCCTATATCCAATAAGAATTTGAATTCCTAAAGATTGCTGTTGGAAAATATGCAAGAAAATGATGACATGATCAAAAAACCTGCCTAACAAATAAACCTGTGTGTAGATTTCTGTCTCTTTGGTTACAGACTACAACCAAAAACCCAGTGTGTAGTCAGATCTTGCAGTCATGCATTTAAAGGGGTACTCCGCTCCTAGACATCTTAGCGTTGCCGGAAGCCATTGCGGTGGGTGCTGCAGCCGAGATCCCGCGGGTCCCCAGCAGCGGGACCCCCGCGATCCGACATCTACTCCCCTATCCTTTGTAAGATGTCTAGGGTCAGAGTACCCCTTTAATCCAGTCTCTTTGCAGATAGATAAAAGACCATGCTACATACATTTTGGATGTTGGTTTGCTCAAATGCTATTTATACACACATACCAGTATAAAATTTCTAGGTAAAAGAAGTTACATTGCTGCTTACTTTTTTATTTTATTTATTGGAGAAATAAAAATAATTCAAAAGTGCACAAGAATTTGTATGTATTAGGGAATGTGGAAATAATGTGCTGCTTGTCATTCTCCAGTGGCAACTCATTACTTCAGCTGTCCCCTGCACACAACATCTTCTGTCATGGAAAAGTCTCTTGGGGTCGCTTACTAAATAGATTTTTGCATGATCTGCTCCAGTCTCATCTAAACAAATATCGGAAGAATCCTACCTGATTAGTTTTCCAAATTTACAATACAGGGTGGACCTCCCCTGGAAGTAAATCTTCTCTGGGGATGTAACCTAAAAACAAGATTAGATAGGTATTTATTTTTACAGAGAAATGATTGGCTGGGAGAGGTTCCTTGGGGTCAGCCAGCTGCACAGATCTCCAGGAATGTTGCCTGTATGTGAAGACTGTCTGGATGTATGCTGTGATTTCTATCCATTCCATACTCCATCCTTGTCTTTTTGTTGACTAATGTAATAAAGATATAAAATAGTCGATAAATGTTTTGTCTTTATGGAATGAAACAAAAGCAGTGACTTATGTATTATTATGGCTGCTTATTTATTTATTTTTTTTAAAGATACAACGCTACTCTTGCCCATGAGTTGTTACTGGTATTGCAGTTAAAGGGGTACTCCATTGCTAGACATCTTACCCCTCCATAGGATCTCCATGCAGACACCCAGCGTTCTGAACATTATGTTCAAAATGCTCAGTTTCGGCGGCCGTGGTGGAGATGCCATGCCCCCTTCATTCGTGTCTATGGGAGGGGGCGTGATGTCACGGCCCCTCCCATTGACATAAATGGAGGGGGCGTGGTGGGACGTCACGACCAAAGCCGCCCAAACCCAGCATTCTGAACATAATGTTCAGAATGCTGGGTGTCTGCATGGAGATCCTATGGATAGGGAATAAGATGTCTAACAACTGAGTACCACTTTAAACCTCATTTACTTGTTTTCAATCAAATGAATAGGGCAAAGCTGCAATACTAATCCTTAAAGGGGTACTCCGCCCCTAGACATCTTATCCAGTATCCAAAGGATAGGGGATAAGATGTCAGATCGCCGGGGTCCCGCGGCTGGGGACCTCGGGGATCGCCTCTGCGGCACTGCGCTATCATTACTGCACAGAGTGAGTTCGCTCTTCACGTAATGACGAGGAGTACAGGGGCCGGGAGCATCGTTACATCATGGCTTCCGCCCCTCGTGATGTCACGACCCGCCCCCCTCAATACGTGTCTATGGGAGGGGGCGTGGCAGTCGTCACGCCCCTGCCATAGACTTGTATTAAGGGGGTGGGCCGTGATGTCACAAGGGGCGGAGCCATGATGTCACACTGCTCCGTCCCCTGTATCGCCCGTCATTATGCACAGAGCGAACTCGCTCTGTGCAGTAATGACAGCGGGGTGCCGCAGCGGCAATCCCGGGGGTCCCCAGCAGCGGGACCCCGGCGATCTGACATCTTATCCCCAATCCTTTGGATAGGGGATAAGAAATCTAGGGGCGGAGTACCCCTTTAATGATGCCTTTAAGATGTGGGTTCTTGTAAGTTTATGATTAGTTGTGAATGCCAATCTTTACTAAGTTGACTTGGCTTTTAGAGCAATGTCATGCAATTAATATTACTCCTACAAATAGCACAGACAGGTTGCAGCCATGCCTGATTTATTTTAAGGTAAGTGCTGGCAAAGTTGCATACAACCTGCAACCAAAAATCAAACTAGTTTGGATTTTTTGTTTTGTTTTGTGCCAGTTGCTGGTAGTATTAGGTTAATGGGGTATTCCATTTTATTTGACTGTGCTACAGGGGCTTTAAAGTTAGTGCAGTTCATAATATAGTGTCTGTACCTGTGTATGATAGTGTACTTTCAATTCTTCCTTGATTTGTGCCCCAAAGTTTATTTTTAACAGCATACAAAATGAATGTCGTCCCAGGTTGTCCTGCTTCAATAGGGGGAGCAAATCCTTGGTGTGAGGATTCTGAAAGTAATTTTTTTTGCAAAAGCTGGAGGCACCCTGGTTGGAAAACACTGGTCTTTTGCATGGAATGCAACTTCTTTGAGCTTCAATGGGTGGGGTGGCTGGGAGAAAAGTGACCTTACACTTACAAACAGGAAATCATGGAACTTGTAGTTAAAGGGAGGAAACTCTAACAGGAAATAGCCAGTTCACAAAACGGTAGCCATAACACAGTTCTCTTGATCTGGGCCTCCACATAATCCTGGCTCTGAACTCTACAGTCATTTTATGTCTTCCTCATGGCTTGGTGTTTACTCTGATGTACATTGTCAGCTGTGAGACTTTATATAGACAGGGCAGTGTTTGTGCATATCCTGTGCAATAATCTGAAGTGACTACAGGTAACTCCAATCAAGGTGTAGATACATCTCATAGATGATCAAGAGAAATGGGAGGAGCCAGAGGTAAATATCAAGTGTCATAGCAAAGGGTCTGAATACTTAGCCATACAAAATTGTAGTTTGTACTATGTAATAAATTCACAAAAATGTCTGAAATTCTCATTCTGTTTTCTTATTATAGGGTATTAAGTGCAGTTAGATGGGGATTTTTTTATATTTTTATTACAAGGTAAAAAAATGGGGGGGGAAGTCTGAAAACTTTCCAAACACAATGGCCCTTATTTACTAAGAGTGGAGTGTAGCTTTCTTTGTGGGTTTTAATTCCCTACAATTTATTTTCCACGGTATTTACTAAGGTTTCCCTACACTTTGCTTGTTTTTTTTTTTTTTTTTTTTTACACATGCTCTGATCTGAAATCCACCACATTTTCTGTGGAAACTTTAGTAAATATGTTGGGATTTTGTGAAAATGTCGGGAACACGCCCCTTTCCTGTGACTACGCCCCCTTTTCCCGACGGCCATGCCCCTTTTTTGGATTTTCTTAGCAAAATGGTGAGTTAGTTGGGTATTTTCATTTCAGGCACAATTTCAGGCGCAGACAGAATTTCAGGCACAAATTCTGGCGCCT